>NC_087217.1:50568225-50585725 GCF_015104395.2 Macrobrachium nipponense | reverse complement strand
ACTAAGGTGCGCTAATAACTGAAAGTACAGGGTGTCCATAAAGTCCCAGTACCATTACAAATAGTTATTGCTCATAAATCATATAACACAGAGTAATGCAGTTTTTTGTAGAATGTTCTAATTTCCTCAAGTTTACATTCACAGCACTTCTTTCTACAAAAAAAAAAAAAAAAAAAAAAAACTGCATTACTCTATGTTATATGGTTTCTGAGCAATAAATACTTGTAATAGTACTGGGACTTTATGGATATCCTATATATTCTAATTGTAACTATCTTATAGAATAGATGCAATTTCACATATGTGAAATTTATGCAAAATATACATATATATATTGCCATACCTAGTTCGTTGAATTTTATTGATTTTCTTGGGTGGTGGCTCTTTTGACTCCTGTATGGGGTTGGTGAGGAAGGGTGTATTAGTTCAATTACCCACCAGCATTTAAGTAACAATTAGCGATTTCCCATTTCAGAGTGTTTAGGATTGGTCGTTCCTCCTCAATGCTGTCCCTCATGAAAGTGTTTTTTTTTTTTTTGGTATAATTAGTGTTTCTTTTTACCAGAAGAAATTATGCTTTAATCAAAGAAATTTAGCTTGGGGCAGCGCCAGCCGGATTTCATCTGGAAACTATAGAAACCGAAATAAGAACACGTGAAAAGAAAATCAAATGAAGACAAAGAAAAAAATACCAAATAAGACAACCAAATAAAAACTAAAAAAAAAAAAAAAATAATTTATTTCTTCTTCACCTTGAAGGGCCCAACCTTATACCATGAAAGGTATGTAATGACATATTATATATATATATAGATCTATATATATATAATATATATATAGTATAATATATATATATATATATATATATATCATATATATATAATATATATATAGATATCTATATACATACTACTACTACATACATATACATATACACACACATATATATATATAACATATATATATAAATATATAAATATATATATATATATATATATATATATATATATATATATATATATATATATATATATATATATATATATAATAATGGAATAAAGCTCGAACAGAAGCAAAATTCGACTGGGAATTAAGAAGCACCATTAATCAGTCTACGTTCTCTTATTCTTCATGTCCATTTTTCCCATAAATCTTTGCATAACCTTTAATTCATCAGTGAGTATCGCATTTTCATAATTCTCTTCAGGCAGACGATTAATTATACTTATCCCCCTTATGCTCATGGATCCTGAAAAACAAGTTTTTTTTATTTTGTTGATTACCCAACATAAACAAGCTGGCAGGTAGATCAAATGTTTCCACATAAGGTCACGATTACAAGTCGGCAGGAGATGGCTTTCATGACTGATAAAGTTTTTAGATTTTACATTTTTTTTATGAAGTCATCAAAGATTAATTCAAGCTGGCCTCATCAGGAAATACTTGTCAGGGCCAATTGTTTGAGTCTGCTAAATCCACCCGGATGTTAAATTGATTAACCAGATGTCAAGTAGAGTGTTTGGAGACTACAATTTCCCTCTAAGGTAGAGCTAACCAGCCTACAAAGAGTTCTTTCCTCCAAGTGCTGTATTTTTATCTATCTCAAAACTTAGCAATTTGTTGCAATTCACAAATTGTTAAAAAAAATTCAATTTTAATCCATAGACAAATTTTTTCACAGAACATTACTACAGTATTACAAACTCACAAAACAAACAAAAGAAAAATTAAAGAAATGCAATAAAAAGCATAATTTCCATGAAATAGGTGTATAAATACAAACGATATATAGAGAGAGGTTGGCACCAGAGTGGGTAAACCCATCGGTATTCTTAAGTAATTTTCAATTGAGGTTGATAGCCTTTATAACCTTTTTCCATTCTGGCAGCGACCAACCACATTCGATTAACCATTAAGTGCATTATCCATTATTAAAGGTTAGCAGAAGAAGATTGGATCTTTCGTGAAGTGATCCCAGACCGTTTTCCTTAACCGTTTCCCCTACATGGGATTGATCTCTTGTTTATCATTGAGAGGTAAGGTTGGAACCTATAATCTTATATGTATGTAACAGGAACGCTAACAAAATAGGTACAGAGTGAGAGCACACACACACACACACACACACACACACACACATATATATATATATATATATATATATTATATATATATATATATATATGTGTGTGTGTGTGTGTGTGTGTGTGTATGTATGTATGTATGTAGTATATATATATATATATATATATATATATATATATATATATATATATATACATATACATATATATATATATATATATATATATATATATATATATATATATATATATATATATATATATATATATGTGTGTGGGGGTGTGTGTGTGTGTGTGTGAGAGAGAGAGAGAGAGAGAGAGAGAGAGAGAGAGCGAGCGAGCGAGAGACGGAATAGCAAGGAAGCCCTCAGAGTATTACTTTAACCACTGCAGACTAAGTTTATGCAACAGAATCGTTCCATTGCTGTGAACCCAGAAAAGATAGAGAGAGAGAGAGAGAGAGAGAGAGATCATACTGTGTGTGTGTGTGAGTTAATGACAGCAATTGCTAAGTGGACGTGACCTATTAGTAACTGGTATTACCGGTTGTTAACTTTGGAAAATATATTAAAGTTCTTTATAGCGAGGACTAACCGGGCATTAGCGCATAAATATAAATTGTCCGGGAACGTATAATGATTGGTGTTATGTACGACTGCGGTTTGGTAAGGGAATTAGTGGTTGATGGGCGTAATAGTCGCTTCCTGATTGGCATGCTATTCGTAATGAGGGTCTCGACGCCTTGGCATTACTCATGGAGAAGAGGCTTTCACTCGGTTTTTGGGCTCGAAGAAGAACTCTCTCTCTCTCTCTCTCTCTCTCTCTCTCTCTCTCTCTCTCTCTCTCTCTCTCTCTCTCCTGAGTTCATGGCAGTGGAACCATTATGCTGCATAAACTTGGTCTGAAGTGTAATGAAATGCTTACTCAAAGGGCCACCTTACTATTCTCTCTCTCTCTCTCTCTCTCTCTCTCTCTCTCTCTCTCTCTCTCTCTCTCTCCTTCTTCCACTCCTTCTCCTTCTATCTCTCTCCTTCTTTGAGGTCCATGGGCAATGGAATCATTATGTTCCATAAATTTGGTCTGAAGTGTAATGAAATACTCAAAGTGCTACCTTGCTACTCTCTCTCTCTCTCTCTCTCTCTCTCTCTCTCTCTCTCTCTCTCTCTCTCTCCCCTGAGTTCATGGCAATGGAACCATTATGCTCCATAAACTGGTTTGAAATGTAATGAAATACTCAAAGGGCCACCTTACTATTCTCTCTCTCTCTCTCTCTCTCTCTCTCTCTCTCTCTCTCTCTCTCTCTCTTGGGTTCACAGCAATTGGTACGTTTTCTTGTATGCTTTAGAACTTCCTAGCTTCGCTCGGCTTTATTAATTTACATTTTGCTCTGAAACGTTAATAGCCTTCAGGAAGATTTAGGATTTGCACACTTCAGATCTCATACCGAAGTTTTTTTGATGACACCCAATTTGACCTGAATTGGCCTATCTGTACATCTTTTTAATTTGAGTAAGTTGAGTTCCTTAATGTGCTTATCACTTTTATTTGAGTTTCTAACCCTCCTATGGTTCCAGTCGTCTGTCTTCCTCCCCTGGCTCTGCCCTCGGGCATTTGGGGTACTTCCCTTATCCGGGCTTCGGGCATGAGTCTGATCGAGTACCCACGGCTCTAATTGTGGCCAAATCACTTACTCCACCCTCCTAGTCGGGTCTGAGAGAGAGAGAGAGAAGGATGGGGAATAAATTAAGCTCTGAAGGATTTATATGACTTGGACCCTCTCTGCCAAGATGAGAAAGTGGAGCAGGTGTGTGGAAACAAAGAGGAGTTTTGTATATGTGTGTGTTTTTTTTATATAAAAGAACAATCAGTTGCCTAGCTTTGGGGTACGAGAGCTGGCGTTGGTTAAGGTCATGAAGGGATAGGTTTTTTAGGGCAAATATGTGATATAAATTAGACTTTAATGGTACAAAAAACTAATCTCAAAAAGTGAGTAATATTTCGATAAAAAGTGAATATTTTTTATATTAAAAAAATTTGTAGCAAGGACGGTTTTTTTTATGTCAACTGTAATAAATGCTATAGATTAGATCTCAGTGACAAAAAAATATGTTTAAAATGAGCAATAGTTCAAGCAAAAATATTACTATTTTAAGTGTAAATTATAATAATTGTAATGGATACGTTCACCGCAAACTAAAAACTAAATCTGAAAAATCTATATTTTAGAACATGTTCACTTTTTTCTGCAGTTAAATCAAGTGATATGAAGGAGTCCCCTCCTATATATTTAAAATTCCCTATTCCAAAACATAGTTGCCATTATTTCTCAAAAACACATATAAACAAATACCTTTGAAAAATATCATTCTTACAGCCGGAGTAAAAGGCAACGGAGAGAGAGAGAGAGAGAGAGAGAGAGAATAATCTGAAACAACATTGCACGAAATTATATGTGATTCAGAATCTCTGCTCCAAACATTTATTACACTTTATATGAAACTTCCACTTCAAACAAGAAGAGAGCTTTTCCCATGTTTGGCGAATGGGCATATATATGCCAGTCGTTCATTCAGCAATTCAGTGTAGGGGAGAGAAAGAGAGAGAGAGAGAGAGCAGGTTAAACTTAACTGCAGATTACAAGAAGTCAGCAACCAATTAGGACGAGAGAGAGAGAGAGAGAGAGAGAGAGAGAGAGAGAGAGAGAGAGAGAATCAACAACCAATTAGGTCGCGAGAGAGAGAGGAGAAGGGGAATAGGTCCGCCGAGAGAGGAGGAGAGGAAGGGGTTACTTAACTGCAGATTATAAGAGGTCAGCAACCAATGATGGACGAGAGAGAGAGAGAGAGAGAGAGATTGAACTGAATAGCTCGTGAAATTTAGGTAAATTCAGAGAGAGAGAGAGAGAGAGAGAGAGAGAGAGAGAGATTGAACTGAATAGCTCCTGAAATCCAGTACATGAGAGAGAGAGAGAGAGAGATAGAGAGAGAGAGAGGAAGAAGAACTGAATAGGCTCCTGAAATCCCGGTAAATTCAGAGAGAGAGAGAGAGAGAGAGAGAGAGAGGTTAAACTTAACTTCAGATTATGAGAGGTCAGCAACCAATGAGGACGAGAGAGAGAGAGAGAGAGAGAGAGAGAGAGAGAGAGAGAGAGAGAGATTGAACTGAATAGCTCCTGAAATCCAGGTAAATTCAGAGAGAGAGAGAGAGAGAGAGACCTTACAGACCTTACAGACCTTACATCTTGTTCGGGTTGCCCCAGGTCCCTCAGTGTGAGGCACCTCTAATGTCTACCAGAGAGTTGCTAGTACATCTTCCGGTATATTTTGCATCTTCCAATCTTGGATGGTCTGGGATGCAGTTTTAGATATTTTGTCGAGCTTATTCGTTTAAAACACATCTACGCTCACTCCTGATATATTCCTCAGATGAGCTGGCAACGCATTGAATAGACGCTGCATTATCGATGCTGGTGCGTAGTGGATTAATGTCCTGTGTGCTTTCCTTATTTTTCCTGGTATAGTTTTGGGCACTATTAATCTACCTCTGCTTGCTCTTTCTGATATTTTTAGTTCCATGATATTTTCTGCTATTCCTTCTATCTGTTTCCATGCCTGAATTATCATGTAGCGTTCTCTTCTCCTTTCTAGACTATATAATTTTAAGGATTGTAGTCTTTCCCAGTAGTCAAAGGTCTTTAACTTCTTCTATTCTAGCTGTAAAGGACCTTTGTACACTCTTATTTTTGTGCAATATCCTGATAGTGTGGGTACCATACATATTGCAATATTCAAGTGGACTACGAACATATGTTTTATAAAGCATAATCATTGTGTTCAGCTTTTCTTGTTTTGAAGTGTCGTAACAACATTCCCATTTTTGCTTTACATTTTGCCAACAGAATTGCTATTTGATCATTGCATAACATGTTCCTATTCATCATCACACCAAGGCCTTTAACTGCTTCCTTATTTGTGATTGTCTCATTATTAGGTCCCCCCTATATGCATATAGCTTTCTTTCTCTGTCTCCATAATTTATTGATTCAAATTTATCAGAGTTAAATACCATCCTATTTATCTGCCCAATCATATACTTTGTTAAGGTCTCTTTGTAGAGCGTCCTATCGTTCATCACAAGTAATTTCTCTACTTATTCTTGTGTCATCTGCGAAACTACTCACTACGAATCCTTAACATTACTGTCTATGTCTTCAATCATAATAACAAACAGTATTGCAGCTAACACCGTACCTTGCGGCACACCGGATATTACCTTGGCTTCATCTGATTTCTCGTCGTTTGCAATAACTATCTTTTCTTTTTTCTGTTGTGTAAAAATTCTTTTAACCATCTTCCTACTTTATCCACGTATTGTGTTTCTAATTTTCTTTGCTAATATATTATGGTCTACTTTGTCAAAGCTTTTGCAAAGTCTAAATAAACCACATCTGTTTCATTTCCGCTTTTCATATTTTTGAATATGTTCTCACTGTAGACTAACAGTTGGGTTTGTGTACTTTTTCCGGGAACGAAACCATGTTGTCCTTTATTAAACAAATTATTTTTTATTAAATGTTTCATAATATTTTTCTTCATTACCCTTTCATACACTTTCATAATATGTGATGTTAGACTCACAGGCCTATAATTACTTGCCTCTAGTCTTGATCCACTTTTGAAAGTAGGGTAATATATGCTAATTTGTGCTCATCATAAATCTTGCCTGTATCTACACTTTGTCTTAATAATATTCAAGTGGCTTTGCGATAGAATGAACTACTTTCTTTAACAAAATAGCAGGCACTCCATCAGGCCCTGCAGCAGCTCCATTTTTAATTTCATTAATAGCCTGCACAATATCAGCTTCATTAATATCTATGTCAGCTAAATATTCACTATTTTCATCCCTTACTTCTATATCATTATCTTCATTATCTATTCTAGGGGTGAATTCTCTCTTATATCGTTCTGCTAATATGTTGCAAATTTCCTTTTTTTCATACCGTTAATCTCCTTCAATTCTTAGAGGGCCTATTTCTATTCTTCTTTTATTCATCTTCTTCGCATATGAGTATAATAGTTTGGGATTTTGCTTGATATTTAATAGGGTTTTTTCTTCCAAATCCCGTTTTTCATTTTCTTTTGATTGTCTAATCTTTTGTTCTGCAGTTCTATCTTAATTTTAGTTCTATAACTTTCCATGCATTTTTTTCTTTTGCAAGACCTTTTTTCCACTTTCTGATTTTCTGGAACAAGATCCTTCTGTCTCTTGTATGCATGACTGATGTTTACTTTTCTTCTTCGGTATATATTTATCCACTATTTTCTCTAATATTTTATATAATATCTCCGTATTTACCTTTATGTCATCACTTTACAAGAAAATGTTATCCCAATCTTTGTTTAATTCTTCATTTATTCGACCATTTATATTTTTTACTGTAGAAGTTGTATTTTTCCATATCCTTCCCACTTTTTCATAGCCTTGCTTATCTCTATTTTCACTTGCCTTTGAATGGGACTGTTAATTTCTATGACATTATGGTCTGAAATACTCAGCATTATAACTATTATTTCTTTAACATAATTCATCTCGTTCACAAATACTAGGTCCTAAAGTATTTTCCTTTCTTGTTGGCAGGTGATTTATTTGTTGAATGTTGTATTCTAGTAGCATATCTAATAGCTTTTCGAATTGCCTCTTATCTTCTGCACTACTATTACTCTCTCTATATGTATAAGTACATCCACAATCTCCTATTCGTTCTTTCCAGTCTACGAAAGGAAAGTTGAAGTCTCCAGATAGGAGAATAGTCCAGTCCTTGTGATTTCTACATATATCATCCAATTTTTCTATTATCAAGTCAAACTCTTAGTATTAGGAGGTCTATATATTACTATGTTCATTAACCCTCTTACGCCGGAGCCCTAAAAATAACAAAACGTCTCCCGTATGCCGGGCCTGGTTTGGAGTGAGCGCGGAAGTGGAAAAAATAATTTTTTCAAAAAATTACAGCGCGCGTACTTTTGAAGATTAAGAGTTCATTTTTGGCTCCTTTTTTTGTCATTGCCTGAAGTTTAGAATGCAACCATCAGAAATGAAAAATAATATCATTATCATATGTAAATAATGCGATATATGGTAGCGAAAAAAACAAATTCATACATAATTGTATTCAAATCACGCTGTGCAGAAAACGGTCAAAGCTAACCAGTTACTTTTTTTGCGTTTGTATTGTACACTAAATTGCGATCATTTGATATATAATACATTGTAAAAACAATAAAAAGCAACACCGGAAAAATATTATCACAAAATGATGTACGAATTCGTAACGAGCGGACGTAAAAAGAAAAAATGTTATTTTCAAAAATTCACCGTAATTCTAAATAATGTTCTAGAGACTTCCAATTTGTTTCAAAATTAAGACAAATGATTGAATATTACGATACTGTAAGAAGTTTTTTTTTTAGATTAGAATTGCAGATTTCGACCATTTCGGACGAGTTAAATTTGACCGAATGTCGAAAGAAATTTTAATATATATATTTTTTTATATGGACATATTTCGAAGATGGAAAAGCTACAACCTTCAATTATTTTCTATTGTATTTTTCATGAATTTGCGCACATTTTGATATATGAAACTCTATAAAAAGGCTAATAGAAAAGGAGCAAATATTAGGATAATGCCATGTACGTATTTCGGAGACTTGCGGCCGCGAATCGGCGCGCGGAGTGAAGGTAAAATATATTTTTCAAAATTTCACCATAAATCACAAATATTGTTTTAGAGACTTCAATTTGTTTCAAAATGAAGAAAAAATGACAGAATACTTACTAGGCCGTAAGAGTTTTAGCTTACAATTGCGTTTTTTCAACTATTTCGGTAGAGTCAAATTTGACTACCGAACGTGTTTTTTTTTTCTTTTTTTACTTTATCGTGATTTATATGCAAATATTTCGAAAAAAGAGAAAAGCTACAACCTTCAATCATTTTTAAATGTATTCTACATGAAATTACGCACATTTTCATATATAAAACTTTATGTAACAGCTAATTTAAATGGTGCAAACATTTCGACAATCGCACAAAAAAATTCTGATTTTTCGGAAGTTACCGCGCGAACGTAATGTTTTTTTTTTTTCATAAATTCACCATAAATCGAAATATTGTGCTAGAGACTTCCAAGTCGTTGCAAAATGAAGGTAAATGATTGAATATTACTAGAATATAAGAGTTTTTAGCTTACAATTGCGTTTTTCGACCATTTCGGTAGAGTCAAAGTTGACCGAAAGTTGAAATTTTTGCACTTACGTTTATTTATATGAAAATATTTCAAAACTGATAAAAGCTACAACCATGGGTTGTATTTTGTTGTATTGTGCATGAAATTGCGCACATTTCCATATATAAAACTTATGTAACGGCAAATTTAAAAGGGTGCAAACATTAGGACAATCGCACGAAAAAACTTTATCGGAAAGAGTTATCGCACGAAACGTAAGGAAAAGTTTTTTTTTTTTCATAAATTCACCATAAATCGAAATATTGTGCTAGAGACGTCCAATTTGTTGCAAAATGAAGGCAAATGATTGAATATTACTATAATGTAAGATTTGTTTTTTTTTAGCTTACAATTGCGTTTCTTCGCACCCACCTTTCTGTAGAGTCAAGAAAGTTGACCGAAGGTTGAAATTTTTGCACTTATCGTTATTTATATGAAAATATTTCAAAACTGATAAAAGCTACAATCATGAGTATATTTTAGTTGTATGTGCATGAAATTGCGCACATTTTCATATATAATACTTCATGTAAAGGATAATTTAAAATGGTGCAATAATTATGTCAAAGTGACGAAATAATTTCCGAGATGTGTCACTGATACTTTTTAGTGCGATAAGAAAGAAATTCGCGCTTGCGCGCCTGCGTAGCTATTGTAAACAAAACAACGCCTTGATCCCGTGAACTCCCAGCATCCCCCAAGGCGCGTGTACAAAAGTTTCGGCTGGTAGGCTATAAGTATTTTTTCCGCGAATTTTTAAAAAAAACTTTTTGAGCCGACGTTATGATACTCCAATCGGCATACGGGAGACATTTTGACTCGACGTTTAATACGTCCAATCGGCGTAAGAGGGTTAATTTTTCAGATTCAAATTCTACCGCTATTAGTTCACATTCTGAGTTACTATATTTCTCATATATTTTTCCTAGTTTTTTTACTTTCCCATATATTGCGGTTCCCCCTTGATTCCTATTTTTTCTATCTGATCTATAAGTTTGGAACCCTTTTATTTGATCATCATTCCCAGTCTCTTGGGAATACCAGGTTTCACTTATATTCATTATATCTATTTTCTTTTCAATTGGGTTAGTTCTCTAAGTACTCTATTTTTCTTTTTGAGTTACTCGTAACTAAACCCTGCGCATTCATCACTATGATGGTTTGCGTGTTTTTCATCCTTCATTTAATATTGGTAATAATAAGGATTTTCCCATGTCTCTCTCCTGTTCTGGTATGTTGTTCTTTTTTTCATTTCCAGAAATTCTGACATTAAAAAATCCAACTTTTCCATAATATTTGTTCTTCCTTCATCATAATTATTCATTTTGTGTCTTGAATCTGCAATTTTCTCCATATTCTGCAATATCCTCTTGCATAATAAAAACAGTTATTATCTCTTGAGTAGAATCTTGGAGCTGATGCATTGAAAATTTTTGCTGACACCTCTGCATATCTCGTTGATGGCTTGCTTTTTTCTTTTACCTGATATTCTTCATTCCTCTCTTTATTGTTTCTTTCTTATTTTGGATTTTATTACTTGATTGGTTATTTATTGATTATTTTTTTCATGGCTACAGGGTGCATATATTTACATTTTTTGTCGAACTTACATCCTTTTCCTTCTTTTAGGTTTTTGCATATGGATGTAGATCTCTGCAATCATCCTCATATCCATCTAGGTATGCACATTTACCATATATTTCATAGTTGTGACATACCTTAGGATGTTTGTAGTAACATTTTTCTCCAAATCTGAATTCCCTCTTTTCAAAAGGTTGCAGACTTTGTCTTTTTTGTATATTTTTTCCTCTTTCCCGTCATTGTGTAGATCTGGGTAGAGCCTCTTCGGCATTTTCTTTTGTGTTGTCATATCGTAATTTATTTCTTCGTAGGTATGCTGCTTTATAGCCTCATATGTAGTATCAATGATATCTCTGCATCCATACTTTTATCTTGTTCTTTGTTTTCCTTATCTTTTTCTGTCATTTCAGTTTTGTTTACTTCTCTTACGTTTTCCTCTTCTTCTTCTTCTTCTTCTTCCTCTTCCTCTTCTTCTTCTTCTTCATCCTCAACTATTTGTACATTCAATCTTGATTTAATAACATTTTGTCTATCCATGGTAGACATGTTGAGCAAGAAATATTCTTGTGTTCTTTTCTTCATTATTATTGCATTACCTCAGGCACACCTGTGGGATGGGTCGGCAATGTTGCATGCAGCACCATTTTCTGATTAGGTTTTGTGGATTAACTATGCTATACTACACCTTACACAGTTTACATGCTTATGGCATTCTTTTTCCTAATGCATCAATTAGGATATTCACAAGGTTCACTTTATTCATTTTCTTTGTCGGAATATGTTGGTTTATGTAAATTCTCTTGACCACTTGGATTTTATTTGGAACTTCTTCAATTATTTTCAAGATGTTTTCAGTTGATTTGTTCCAGTTTGAAGGATTGTATCCTTCTAATATATCTATGAATGCTTTTGTATCTTTTTGGTTAGGACTGTTGCTGATTTCATAGATCAGAAATGCCAGTTCCCTTCCTGCTACCTCATCGTATTGCGAATCTGCCAAGCAAGCTAAATCTCGCCATTTTTTTCCGCAGTTGGAACTTACTGCCATCTTGTTCTGATTTACAGTATTTCACTTGATAAACTAACTTAGAAGACGCTTTATCCTACTATTTTCACACTAATCTTATCACCGATAGTTCACGAACACTTCTAGATATTTCTCAAATTCTAGACGTATGTTAAACTTGTGATATCTGTTGATTAATCTGACTTCGCGCAGGAACGTCTCACCAAGCAAGATGACTACTACTACTACGAGAGAGAGAGAGAGATTGAACTGAATAGCTCCTGAAATCCAGGTAAATTCAGAGAGAGAGAGAGAGAGAGAGAGAGAGAGAGAGAGAGAGAGAGAGATTATTCAGGTTAAACTTCACTGCAGATCACAAGAAGTCAGCAACCAATGAGGACGAGAGAGAGAGAGAGATTGAACTGAATAGCTCTAAGAATCCACGTAAATTCGTCCCAGCAAAAGTCTTCATAAGAGCCTCAGCCTGAGAATGAGTCTCGAATGAAGAAACTCAGGCTCAGAACTGAGTCTCGAATGACAGCTGGGGACACACAAAAGTGAGGCGAGGTTTAAAATACAGGCAACAATGGTGTGACAAGAACAGTGTCTTAAGACGCTCGGCCACGGCAATCAGCAGCTTATTGTGACTGCTAATGACGTCTGCAAATGGGCGGTGTGGCCTTTGATGGCGGACGAAACCCGGTGATCAAAAGAAGGTGGTGGGAATTTTTTTTTTTTTCTGTCTTTACGAAAATAAAAAGAAACAAGAAATATGTACATTATTCAGAAAATCAATTCGGTGATAAAGAAGAAAAACCGGGAATTCTTTATTTATCTATCTATTATTCAGAAAAATCAAATCGGTGATAAAGGAAAAAAAAACGGGAATTTTTATTTATTTATTTTTTGGGGTGTCTTACGAAAAAAAAAAAATATATGGACATTATTCAGAAAATCAATTCGGTGATAAATAAAAAAAACCGGGATTTTTTTTTTTTAGTCTTTACGAAAATGAAAAGTAAAAATAAAAATAAAGACATTATTCAGAAAAATCTATTCGTTGATAATAAAAAATGGGATTTTTTTCGGTCTTGAGGAAAATAAAACGAGACAAAAAATATGAAGATTATTAAGCAAAAACTTTTAGCATTTAGAAAAAAATGGTGAGATATTTTCGGTATTTACGAAATTGAAAATAAAAATTAAAAACAGTCTTGACCAAAAATAAACGA
This sequence comes from Macrobrachium nipponense, assembly GCF_015104395.2. Taxonomy (NCBI): domain Eukaryota; kingdom Metazoa; phylum Arthropoda; class Malacostraca; order Decapoda; family Palaemonidae; genus Macrobrachium; species Macrobrachium nipponense. The sequence continues at coordinate 50,572,533 of NC_087217.1, read as the reverse complement.
GACAAAAAGATACGAAAATTATTAAGAAAAATCATTTCAGACCTTTGACATTGTCACTATCGTCATCAATATCGCTGTCATTATTGTCATTACGTGTCATCATTATCGCCGCCGCTATTGTCGCTACTGAACGCGGCGTAGCAGATAAAATTCGCTAAATTCGTATCACGGTCGTTGCGACCAAATCATGATGACGTGTTTTCTTCATTCTGGTCGCTTTTCCGTCATCGTAACCTTTGCCTGTGTGTGTGTCTGTGTGTATGTAAAGAAAGAGAGAGAGAGAGAGAGAGAGAGAGAGAGAGAGAGAGAGAGAGAGAGAGAGAGAGTCGATGACATTCCAAATTTATTACCTATTGACCATAACAGAGGATCATACTATTTGTGTAAAACTAAAATTATGATTAATAATCATTGCATAACTATGGTATTATTCTTCAACAATTTCGGCATCAGTCGCTTCTAGCCCGGGTCCTGTCTCGACGCTATGAGTCTTCAAACAAGAAGTAAAGCGTTTGGGTAAGATTTAAAATTTATGATTTAATATAGCTTCTGCTAGTCGTAGATAGGGACAAAGGTACGTTGGTAAGTCTGTGTTCGGTCTCTAGTTTAAATAGAGCGTCTTACAATTATTTATTTATTTATCTATTTTTATATTTGGCATTCAAATGTTACCAAGCTAGAATGCATAAGTACTTTAGACAATAAGCTATTGAATTTTTCTTCCGTTTAGATTTTGCTGTTATCATCTTCTACCACTATTTTGCATTCAAATATTCTGGATTTCAAAATCTATATTACTTTAGATAACAATTTTTTTCCGTATAGATTTTGCTATTGTCATGCGCTGTCACTATTTTGCATTCAAATATTCCGGAGTTCAAAATCTATATTACTTTAGATAACAAGTTATATTTCTTCCCGTTACATCATCTTACTGTCATCCCTTGATACACACTTGTTTTCTTAAATACATATCATTTCATACCATTACCTCTCAAGTACACACAAGCTGGCAATTTAGATTTTTTTCCTCGCCCGCCAGTTTCATCAGTATTAATCAATTTGTTTCCAAATAACCTTCACGCTTCGATTCCGTCATACTACAAGTTACAACGGTGTACTACAAGACCATTGCTCTCATATGTTAGGTAAACGAGCAAAAAAAGCTTCGAGGTAAGTCCCTGGCCTGAGGTGTTTGACAACACACCCACGGCTGCATGGAAGGAGTTCAACAAGGCGGTGGATGCGCTGTCACAACAGTAATTGAGAGACATTACGTATTATCAAAATCAATTACCTCGACCTGAGCCCTTACATTTTCCGGATGTTTTTTGGGGGAAGGGACGCGTATATTGACGTTTTCCGAGGCAAAAGACCATGATATCGCATTGTCTTACGACTTCCAGATTGCACGATATGAAATTCATTACGCGATGTAAAATCCGCAAGAGCTGTTCTTAGCCGCTGTTTGTCTGTGTAATCGATCTTATTTAATAAAGCTTCTTCTTCTTCTTCTTCTAGAGAGAAAAAAAAAACAGAACTTGAAAATGGGGATCTATCCTCTGGCGATTCGATCTTATATAATATCGATTCATCTTAAAAAAAAAAAAAAAAAAATGAGGGGGAATGGGGGATCTTATTTTAAAAAACGGGGGCGGGGCGGGTGGGGGGGAGGGGATAATGGGGATCTATTTTCTGGCGATTACGCTCTCGGAATTATGCATGCTCTGTACTTAATCGCCTTGTATAGAATTAAAAAAAAGCTAAGGCAGTTTTTACGAATTTTATTGAATAGATGATTCGAGGAATACGGGTTGAAGCTTTAAGCAAATGTATGAAACTATAAAACTTCAAGGATAGGTAAGTGAGACAAACAATATATACCATATCATAGAGTTATCGTATCTTTAGGAGCCATCATATTATGTATCATAAGTAGATATTGATAGCCAAAATCAAAGAACAAAATTTTAATTAGTAAATCCCTAAGGAGAACGTTATTGCTGATGTCGACTTTGAGGTGATATTGACTGTTTTTTTATTTATTTTTTTTTTATTTTTTTATTTTTTTGGCAGCCTGGTCAAATCGGAAGTTATCTCAGTCCAACCCTTGAAAGCTATGAACATTTAAAATAAATGTGATATCTTCATAGAAACCCAATATTATTAGGAAACTGATGCTGGTTAACACCTCTAAAAATGTTTCTTTAAATGTAACATTGAATGTCCAAATACCCAAGGTTGAGACGTCGATGAATTCTAGCATATAAACACACACACACACACGCATATATATATATATATATATATATATATATATATATATATATATATATATATATATATCTATATATATATATATATCTATTATATATATATATATATATATATATATATATATATATACACGTGTGTGAGTGTGTGTGTAGAGAGGAGAGAGAGAGAGAGAGCAAGGGTAGATAAGATACCAAATTTGTTACCTATTTAATAATAACGAAGAATAGTCTTATTTGTGTAAAAATAATTGTTATCCTTAATAATCTTCACATAATTTCATAAAACTTTATGTGTTCCTTTTGCGTTAGTTTCCCTTTGAATTCATAGACAGCTGACCTCTGAATTCATTAAATTCATTCACAGCTCATAATATAAAATAGCATGAAATATTCTGGCGAGGACCTGCGTAAAGTATGTCTATTCAAATCCGTTCATTAGCATTTTTTTATTATTATTATCAATTTACACAGACGTACATATAGTTAAAACAAAGTAATTGCCGACATACATTAATGCAGTCGCCGTTAATTCCATTATTTTAATCATGACAAACAAGAGCGGAAACGTACGCTACAAATCACGATCCTTATTTAACAATCGAGTCGCGTCCCCTCATAAACACATTATTCACTGTGATTCATTATCAGCCGGGGAATTAATGACGCCCATTTCCGAGCCGCTTAATCACTGAGCACTCAAAAAAAAAAAAAAAAAAAAAAAATTTTTTTTTTTTTTTTTTTTTTTTTTTTTTTTTTTTTACGCCACAAATTGACCCTGCATTACCGACACAATGACGAGGTTCCAGCGTATCAGCTGATGGTGACAGATGACCTGGTATATACCGTGGCTTGGGCACGGTTTATATATATATATGGACCTTGGGTCATGGCCTGACCCAATCCTTTCGTCCAGCCAATCAGTTCACGTCACTGTCAGTCTAAGTCTGGTTGTCAGGAACGGGTGCCAAGTGATGCCAAGGTTTCGAGAATATGACGCGAATAAAAGCCGGGATCTCTCTCTCTCTCTCTCTCTCTCGATTGTCTATATATAATCAGTTGTTATTGGTTTTTTATTCTCTCTCTCTCTCTCTCTCTCGATTGTCTATATATAATCAATTATATTAATGTTTTTTTAATTCCTTGCAATTATTTGTTCTTCTCTCTCTCTCTCTCTCTCTCTCTCTCTCTCTCTCTCTCTCTCTCTCAATAGGTCTATTTATAATTAGTTATGCTGTTGGTTTTTTATTTTATACCATTATTTCTTATCTCTCTCTCTCTCTCTCTCTCTCTCTCTCTCTCTCTCTCTCTCAATCTATTTATAATCAATTATGTTATTTGTTTTTTTCCATACCATTATTACTTAGATCTCTTTATCCCTTTCTCTCTCTCTCTCTCTCTCTCTCTCTCTATTTAAATCAATTATGATATTGGCTTCTATCCCATATCATTATGCTTAAATCTCTCTCTCTCTCTCTCTCTCTCTCTCTCTCTCTCTCTCTCTCTCTCTCTCGCTTCTCAATACATTCAATTATGTTATTAGTTTTATTTTCCTCTCTCATTATTCCTTAAACCCTATATTACGTATCACTGACATTAAAATCATCATCTCCTCCATAGTATTTCTAATTGGAAAATATCTGTTCATTTCAAATTAACTCGTTCATGTTTATTTACGGTTCGTCATACAGAACGGTTTATTTGTATAACTAATCTGTGCTAATACACACTGATGTGACATTTATCCCTTCAATAAACCTGTTGCTTGAAATGTCATTGCATGATATCATTTAATAGTGCGATTACTCAACGAATTATGATTCAGTCTTTCCAATGAAAATAGTTTTCTTGATTAAAATCATATCTTGTGTTATTATTGGGCCGCTTAAAATAGCGATTGCTCATCTTTGTGTCAATGAATCATGTCTGAAGCGTTTAGAGATTATCTGGTAATTATGGCAGTGATTTCTTTCGATTTTCTGGCAATGTCTTGACAAATCGATTGTGAATTATATGGCGTTACAATTACTTGGGT
>NC_087217.1:50535725-50560725 GCF_015104395.2 Macrobrachium nipponense | reverse complement strand
CTCTCTCTCTCTCTCTCTCTCTCTCTCTCTCTCGTTATGAGATGGAGGCAATATTTGTATGGGATACTTCTCTCTCTCTCTCTCTCTCTCTCTCTCTCTCTCTCTCACTATCTAGGAAAATCATCAGCAATCTTGTGCATGTTTGTATGGATGCTCCCTCTCTCTCTCTCTCTCTCTCTCTCTCGTTATGAGATTGGAAGCAACGTTTGTATGGGATACTTCTCTCTATCTCTCTCTCTCTCTCTCTCTCTCTCTCTCTCTTTATCAGGGACATCAGCAATATTATGCATGTTTGTATGGGATGCTCTCTCTCTCTCTCTTCTTGTCTATGGCTATCTCGTTATCAGTTAGCAATCCTGCACATGTTTGTATGGGATGCTCTCTCTCTCTCTCTCTATCTCTCTCTCCCTCTCTCTCTCTCTCTCTCTCTCTCTCTCTCTCTCTCTCTCTCTCTCTCTTCGTGATAAATGCAGGTTTTTTCAATAAAGTCTAATTTTATCAATAAATTTTTAATATCTAGCCGATTGATTAAAGGGCTTTGGTATTTCCGGGTATATAATGCGACGTATATAAAGAATTATTATAATTCCTGCTCCTTTTTCATTGAAGTGACGCTTTCTACGTCTGTGCGTGGTCATTCCACATGGAATGAGGTAGCAAGGCCTACGCCCATGTCATTAACCATGGCTCATTTGGGACTAGCATTTTTTGGGGGGGGATATCAAAGCCTAATTAATGTGGGTCCTTATAGCTATATCGGGAGCTTAACCCAGTCGGTTATAGGGGTCGCACATCACATTCAATTCCATCAGTAAATAAGTAAATACGAAAAGATTGTACGAAGATTAACATTCTCTAATGAAGAAGCACGTATTTTTGTCGTCATAATAACTTAATATTGATAAACCTCCAGAAATCTGAAGTTGTGGTAATGCCAGAATGTATGATCGAAAAAACTCGATCTTAATAATAATTTTGCTCTTTATAATAGTATGAACTTGTCAGAGCCATTCTAGGAAATTTATCATAAGTGACATGCTTTTTATAAAAGTCTGAATTCTGAAAAGAATATACTCTTTCCATTTTGCATTATAAAAACTTACATAGTAAATGAAATGATCTAACGAACCTAGTGCCATAGCTTCTGAAAATATCTAAATGTCGATCAATAAGGAATACTATGTCTCACGGATCACTGAATAAGAAAAGTTAAACACGCCTCAATAAATCTAGCATATACGAAACCAAATCACCTGTTAATGAAGTTCCGGCAGGTGTGAATAGAGAGTGGGGCATTTCTTCGTAATTACTGTACCATAAAATAATGTGATTTAGGACCATGTCGACCACTTTTTCAAGTAGGTCACATATGTAAACGCGGGGTTCACTCAGAGGACGTCAGTGCAAAGGAGATGAAATTCTATAGCTAAGTACCTAGATCCATCTTCTTAAGTGACAACGAACTGTCGTGATAAGGATAAGTTTAGAGGTAGATGTGCAATTCAATTTGAATTCAGTGTTTGTTCCTTTGATACTTTTTCTTTTGACTTTGCAATTAATGAAGCGTTTGAGTATTATGTATTAGCGTGTCGTATCAGACTTAAAGTTTGTATGCTCTTATCTATATGTGAACAATAATATTTATCTGTCATTTTTCTGAATATATTATTTCATAAAACGTCTAATTACCTATTGTCATTTAAGAATAGAAATGCTAACATCAAATAGATAGCTTTAAGTGACAAAGTATCTTGTTATAAATCTATATAATGCGTAAGAAGAGAGAGAGAGAGAGAGAGAGAGAGAGGAGAGAGAGAGAGAGGCCCTGAAATATATATAGAGGGTCATTCATCAAGTTAATGCCGAACTATGCATAAATGCTCTTACTGAATTATTAATCTCTGATGGAATATGCTGAGAGACATAAATATACTTTCTCATAACTCATATGAACTGAAACGAAATTAGTTTCGTTCATTCGTTGACAAATAATTAACTTATCTGCAATAGTCTCTTAGTCCCGAGAAATTTGCCACATTTTTCAAGAACTTAATTTTCCTTTAATGTTTTGGGGCATTGCCCTAATGAGCTACATTAAATATAGCAAGTCTTCAAGATCGCAATCACAAAGGATATTACGCCTCATTTCCTTCATAAGGTTATAAAGAGGAGCAATCGCGCGCGTGCGTGAGCACACACAAACACACACACACACAGAAATATACATACATATATATATGTATATATATATATGTATATATATATAATATATATATATATATATATATATATATATATACGTGCCACGTACTTCGTCTGATGCGTGCAAATAGAATATATATAATAGAATATATATATAATGTTCCATCTGCGTACGTACCCATCATTCGGTCTATGTAAATGCCCATCCGTCCATATACGTCGATACCCACTCTTCCATGCATGTAAATACCCAACCTTCCGTGAACGCACGTACCAGCACACTTACTTGGCTCACGCAACCGTACTTATAGAAGCACGTTCATTGTACGTATAACTATTTGTTATTTCTACGTGTGTTTCATTATATACAGTTCATGCAAAGCAAATTCATTTTAGTTATACAGAGTTGATACATGTAAGAAACACTTTCATTGTACGTATAATAAATACGCTGTGTGTACGCGTGTATCATGTTATACAGTCATGAACGTGCGTAAAGTAGACTCACGTAAAAATGGGTACGTACAAACGTGCACAAAAATAAAACCAACCTAGCCATGGAATCGAAAGAAACTCGTACTTTTGGAGGAGAACTTCAAGCGTGAGGCTCCAGCCTGTGGCATATCTCAGCCATCAGCACCACCAGACTCAAAGGCAGCCATCACTCATCTCTGCGCATGTTTGCAGTCGTCATAATTCCTAAAGGGAGAGCGGTGATCAACTCGTAAATATCATCCACCTGTGGACGTGGATGTTATATATTTATGTCTTCTATATTTAGCAGTCGTCCGTTGGTCTCGGAGAACCAGCGAGGGCTATAATTAGGCGCGAGTGTTTGTCTTTCATCGGCGGAGAATTATTCATCATTCTTCCTGTGTCTGTTTGTGTTGCTTTCAACCTTCCGATGACTAATTTCCTTTAGCGACTCGCTAATGGCGGAGATGAGAGTGGGTGCTCTTTCTTCTCCGATGCTTGTGTGTTGAAGGAGGGATATTTCCCCTGGTTTCATGAAGTGTCTGTTGCAGTTTTTCTACACGAGTAGAATAAATCTTTGCTCTTTTGCAAGCTATATTTTTTGTCATTTTATTCCAGCTTTATTTCAGTGATGTAGATGAAACCAAAACATTCTTTTAATTTTATATTTTTTAAGTTGAACAGAAACATGATGTCAGCAATATAAATCTTAAAATCAGAATATTTTAATGAAAGGAATAGTTTGTTAGTTGCAAGTTAAGCTGACCTTATGTGGCACGGGCTCTTGCTCTGAAACAGCCTATAAAGGTCGACGACAGATTAATACTGGCAAAGATTTAAGTTACAGATTGGAAAGACCAGCTTATATGAGGACTAAGCAAAATTCAAGGATAAAATAAAAAGAAAATAAGTAGGATGTATTTTTGAATATAAGATGGTACAAAGAGGAAATAGAAACAGTAAGTTGTGGAATGTGGTAATGAGACATTTTTAATGAAGGAAAGCGATAAAAGACGGACCATTTAAACTTGAGTTGCATTAAGAAAGTAATATTATGTACAGATATACGGAAGTGTGAGTAAATGTCAGGGTCTAGCTTATAATAAATATAAAGATGGTCAACTCTAAATCATGGGGAGAGAGAGAGAGTAATAATAATAATAATAATAATAATACTTTATTTCCAATATATATACATTGGGTATTATACATTATATACGAAACAACATATAGTGATTATCTGATATTTCTCTATTTCCTTATGATTACATTAAAATTTAACATTTACATGAATAGTGCTTTTATAGAAATTATTTGACTAGCAACTAAAATACATTTGGTACACTACTTGCATTAATATGACTTTAAAATAGAAAAAATAATTTAATAATAGTAAACTCATTAAAATTCTATACTGGGTTGCAAATTATAGTAGACACCATAAAACATTGAAAACAGGTATAACATATATACATAAAACCAATCCACAAGTTTCTAACTAAAATCTTGTAGAAAACATATATTCCTAAGATTTGCTTTAAAAGTGTCGAGATTCGCCGTTGTTTTCATGACTCGAGGTAGGGTATTCCACATCGTTGGTCCTCGTACGTAAAGCATCTACTTCCCAAGTCTGTGGTAGTTTCTCGGTATATACAGGTCATTGTTTTGTCTCGTTCGTCTGTACTACCTTTAGCTCCACGCTACCAAACTGTTATAAACTTAAAAAGCCAAATTGGTATTAAACTTCGCATAACTTTAAAAAAAAAATAAAACTCCTACACAAATGTCGAATTTAATCCTTCGTTCAACATTTAGCCATTCTAATTTATCTAAAATTGGTGATGCATGGTCATATTTTTTGGCCTTACCATCAACTACTTTTGCCGCAAAGTTTTGTAGTTTTTGAACCCGTTGTAATTGTTGTTTAGTAGTAGTTCCCCAAATCTTTAAGCAATAATTTATTATGCTCAGTGCAAGCGACTGAACTACCATCGCCCTCATGTCAATATCGAATCTGTCCTTTAATTCTGTTTTAAATATATTAAGGTTCCATTTACTTTTCTACATATTTCAGATACGTGTACATCAAAAAAGCATATATTGGTCAAAAATAATACCTAGATTTTTTACGTGTACACTTATTTCAATGTGATGGCCATTAAAGTTTAGAACGGTATCTAATGGGATCTGTGATACATATTGCCTTGTACCAATGAAAATTATTTTGTTTTAGTTTTTGATTCATTTACATTTAAACTATTTAGTTGAAAATATCGCAGTCCTGCTTCTAATATAGCTTCTGCCTTTGTGATGAGAGTGGGTATATCATTTATACTACCTCCAATTAAAAATTGACTGTCGTCTGCATATTGTACGAGAAGATAGTCTTCTAAAAAATTTTGCCATTATTTTTGAAGTAGTCCTGTATAAAAACTGCCATATCATTGATATGAATAAGAAAGAGCACGGGGCCTAAAATAGAGCCCTGGGGGACTCCAAAATGTACTTGTTTTACGAGAAGAGATGGTATTATCTAATCTGACTATTTGAAAACGATTTTGTAAGTAGTTACTAAACCAAAAAGAATCTATTTTCATTTTCCTACACTTATTTAACAAAATTTCGTGGCTAACGCTATCAAATGCCTTTGAAAGATCTAACAATATGAGTAAGTTTATCTTTTGATTGTCAATATTTTTTATAAATCCTTTCCGATAGCTTAAGTAATGCCATTTCAGTAGACAGGTGAGGCCTAAATCCATATTGTGTAGAGGACAATAATTTATTTTGTTCAAGATATTCAAGTAATTGATTTGTTTACTATTTTCTCTAATATTTTTGACAAAATGGGAAGAAGAGATATAGGTCGGTAGTTTCAACGTTTTCTGGGTCGCCAACTCTTGTAAAATGGTACAACATGAGGCAGCTTCCATCCATCTGGGTAAAATACCAGTTACTATTGAGGTATTGACTATTATTGTTAAATAAAAGGCTATTACAGGTAACGCATCTCGAATGAAACGAAGGGCTATTCCACTGATCCTACTGAATTTGTTTCATTTAAATTCTTAACTGTAAGAATAACTGTATTAACATCAACTGGCTGAGGTCTAAAAAAGCTAATCACATCTTCAGTTGATTCGTTATTTTACGGGTATCTGGTCTCTATGATTATCCCCCCCCCCATGCATATTCTCTTGTGATTTCTCATAAGCCGTCTTTCCAACGTTCGAAAAATATTCATTAAATTCCTCAGCCTTTTCTATTTTATTGTCACAATTTAATATATGGGTATTGACATTCGGGTTTGGAATCATTTCATGAACAATATTCCATTTATTTACGTATATTTCCTTGACAATACTGAATTTGTCTTTAAAGTGTTTCGTTTTTTTAGTTTGTCTTAACTAGTACCTGGGTACGTTTCTTTCGTCTTTATACTGACGTCGTAATGTTTCGTTCATTCTATCCAACTTGTACCTATTTTGAAGGGCATCTAACTCTAACTCGCATCGCTTCTTTTAACATCGCTACTTATCCAGGGAGCTGGGGGTCGGGTAATTTTTTTTCTACTAGTTACATATGGGGCACATTCATTTTAGACCATCAATGAAAGTTCTGCTAAAAAGTATCCACTTGGGTATTTACACAGTCTGTTTCCATTATGAGGTTAAAGACTGGATTCCCTATTCAGCAAGTTGTCACGAAAATTATTTAGATCATAATTTACCAGATTACGGTATGTTTTTACTATTGGGAGTCTTTTTGGCTTGGAAATGTTTATTCTAAGTGTAGTCATCTCATGGTCGGCAATTGAACTAGAAATCACACCGGCATCTGAAAACCATTTGTAGTTTGTTTGTAATTACAACGTCTAGTAATGTAGCAGAAGTGTCTGTTATCCTGTCGGTGGTTCCTTTATTAATTGGTTAAGGTTTAACTGATACAAATTTTATTTAATCTATTATTGGGAATAATAGAGAGAGAGAGAGAGATAGAGAGAGAGAGAGAGAGAGAGGAGAGAGACGAGAGAGAGAGAGTTTAATTCAAATTCATTTCTTTATTGACAATTTGTATTGGCAATTCACAGAGAGTTCAATCCAAATTCAAACTCGAATCTTCATTTTCAATTTACATTGGTTATTCACGTAAAGAAGAGAGAGAGAGAGAGAGAGAGAGAGAGAGAGAGAGAGAGAGAGAGAGAGAGAGAGTGTGTGTTTAATTCAAATTCATTTCTTTATTGGTAATTCACAGAGAGTTCAATCCAAATTCAAATTCGAATCTTCATTTTCAATTTACATTGGTTATTCACGTAAAGAAGAGAGAGAGAGAGAGAGAGAGAGAGAGAGAGAGAGAGAGAGAGAGAGAGAGAATGCAACAGGTGAGAGAGACACTAAGTGAACATCTTCCAAAAAGAAGAAAAAAAAAAAAAAGATATTCCCCCTCTCATTTCGTTTATATTAACCTCATCAAAAGGAGCCTGACATATCCCGGGTAATTTGCGGTGACATAATGAGAGATCGTCTGAGATGAAGAGGCTGTTAACTCTCCCCGCGCCTGACAGAGGGCAGCACTCGCGACAGAGATTGCTCCTTTAAATATGGCGCTAACATATACAGACAGTTACAGTCGGGTCGTAAAACTGTCGTATTCGTTATAGATTTTTCTTGATTGTTTTTCTTTTATCGTCGGTGTATGTTTATCTATTTTCTTCCTATCTTCTTCCTGTTTAATTTATTTTCGTCCATGATAAATCTTCTTGGAGTATATTCTAAAGGTTGTCTCTACGGTGTCAGCGGCCTTTGACGCCAGATGTCTTACAATAAATCAATTGAGTCGTCTTTGTCTACTACTTATATTTCCTTAACCGTCTTCATTATTCATTTTCCGTATTCATCCGTCATTATTCACTGTTTTCTATTATTCACATCGTCGTTTTTGTCTTTTCACCAAAAGCAGATTATCCCCCGTAAGAAGGTATCGCCGCCAGTGCACATAAAGTGGTGCACTGTAGGTACTTCTAAAGAGTGTTTCCAGCGTTCCTTAGGGCCCTTAACTGCACCTAAGTTTTAACCTTCAACTTGATCTCCAGTCCCGTTTCCTTCCTTCATTCTATCTAGCTGTCCGACTTCTCTAACTATTGCTAAGTGCAAAATTGACGTTTACTCTCAGTTCATTTATTTTCTGCAACCCTTTTTCTTGCTGTCTAGCCACAACAACTAAATCTATTGTTTTTCCTAAAATTGTTAAGTTTATAAATCACGAATAGATTATCTAAAAATATATCATGCAATCGTCATTATTCTGTTTATCTCATCCACGCCCATTATCTGTCTTTTTTGCCTTTTAATTCAATTTCTTCTCCAGCTATCACTATTGTTTTAAAAACCTTCGCTAATGATGTTCAGTCCTGGTTGCCCTTAGCTAACCAGATTTATCTGTTGTTTTTTGTCTCTCTCTCTCTCTTTTTCTAACTCATTTTCATTTCTTTTTCTATTTTATTCGTGACCCGAACGTTATCTAGCCTGGGAAATCAGCGAGCCATTGCGAGCTATTTACTGCCCAGTTTCGCATGATTTTACAACTGCCCCGGCTGGATCGAAGGAGATATAAAATTTACATGGAACACCGTCTCCAGTCTTCGCGACAGGTCATTTGGGGGTCCCCTCGCGACAAGGCACGATCTATTAGCAAATATTTAGGATTCGGCTCCTTCTGATCTCCTGCGCACAAAAGGGACCGGGCTAGATAAGGCTGCCGGGTGCCAGAAAACACTCCGGGTCTGTTAGGGTTACCTAGAAGCACGCCACGGCTGTTTTTATCTGTGTGACTGTGTGTGTATGTGTCTATGTGAGCTTTTGAGTTCGTGCTTGTCTGTTTGTGGATGGATAATTGTGTACGTGCGTTTGCGTGCATGTATGCCCATTGGCATCAGAAAAATATATGCCTGGATGTGTATTTTTTTAAGGGAAAGATTCTTAGTCCCTGTAGTCATATAGGTTATGATACCTCACAAGCGAGAAGCCTAAGTTTGATTGCTCGTCAGGGTGGAATATTTTAGCCACGTTTAACGTGCGTCTGCGTGCATGTATGCCCATTGGCTTCAGAAAAATATATGCCAGGATGTGTATTGTTTTAAAGGAAAGACTCTTGGACCTTGTAGTCATGTATGTTATGATACCTCACAAACAAGAAGCCCAAAGTTTGATTCTCGTCAGGGTGGAATATTTTAGCCACGTTTAGTTACATCCAACTGTGTCTCTGGTAACCAAGCAATGAATTGCTATGTAACTGGTGATTAGTCAACTTCGGCAACTCACAGTGTGCAGAAAGGCAAATGGTTAGCACCCTCTTTACAATATATTTTCTGAAAACATGAGTTATGTTATCTTCTGGACACACCAACCTCCGAGGGTGGAATCGATCGGTATGCCCAAGTAATTTTCCAAGAAAATTTTATTGATGATTAAAGCTGATCAGAGCATTGCAATAAAAATTGAAATTTGCCCTAAAATGATTGATTTTTATTTTTAGGATTTGTGACCTCATTACTTGCTGTTGATTTTTATCTTCGGTGAGTAAAGCGAGAAAAGTTTGTTGTTTTCTTGAGGTCATTGTATCAAGCAGATCTCGTACCAGCATGGGCACTTGCTCAGAACAACAGATGTTAAAGTAAACGATAACAGTTGACTGTTAGATTAATCTAGCTCTCTGGCTGCACAGGCTCTTGCTCCAAGTAGCATCCTATAGTATCCTGTAGGACAAAATTCGTCCGGTTAGTTTGAATTAAACCAAGCTTATGGCAGTATGAGGCCTTGCCTCTTAGTGCCTCATATTTGCAGTCTGTAAGCGAGGAAATATGTTAAAGGTAATCATGAGGCTTCGTGTACACCTCTGGAGTTTGAGACGTTTAAAAAAAAATTATTAATACTTAGTTTTATAACTTATGAGTGAAAGATTAGCTAATCATAAACTGATTCTCTGATTGGTGGATTGCTCAAATCAACCATATGTTTTCTGTGGTTGACAGATCTCTCTCTCTCTCTCTCTCTCTCTCTCTCTCTCTCTCTCTCTCTCTCTCTCTCTCTAGGGTGGGGTGTCTATTTTAATATTGTATTATTTATTCTTTATTATTGTCGCAATTTTCTTGATATATTGTCAGTTTTAGACATTCTCTCTCTCTCCTCTCTCTCTCTCTCTCTCTCTCTCTCTCTCTCTCTCTCTCTTTTAGAAATCTCTTGTCTTAAAGTCTGAATATCGTCGGGTGCATTTCTGTATAAATTTATGGTTTTAAATGTGCATCATATAAAACAGGCAAAAATAAGTAGCATTCTGTTGCCTTTCCTTAATAAAAGCTTAGAGCTTATATTGCACCAGTTTGCGCAGTGGCATTAGCGGAGAATAATGCAAATACCTCGGAGTAAAAAACAGCGAATGGACTTGTGATTAAGACTGGATGGGGGTTAATGGTGCAATTTTAATGCTAATTAGGCTTTTATCAAAAGGTTAAAGAATGTCGAAAGTCAGAACAGCAGCAGTCGGGCAACATTAGCCATGGGATGCGGCCAAGGGTAACATATTTTAATGCGAGACTCAACATTCACAACAAAATGCTGTTAAAATTTTATACAGGAGCAGTGTGATAATTTCTGAGGCAACACTAAACTAACCGTAAGCATACTGTGACGGCAACGCGGTGTTAAAGAATGTTTTCGTGAGAGACATCTTCCAGGCGGTTTACAACCTTCTTGATATTCAAAATCAAGTGCCATTAAGGAGCGAATGACAAGGAGGCAAGAGGTAGCAGCGAGAGCAGAGACTCAGATATTGGACGTGATACAGGAGGAGCTGGAAACACCAAAGTGGGAATAGAGGAAGGTACGTAAAACAGCCTCGTTCCCTGGCAAGGGTCTCAGGGTCCTCAGGGTCTCAGGGTCTGAGCCAGATTCAGTATATAAGAGCTAACCAGGATCAGGTCAATGTTTGGTTGAATAATGATATTTTGAAGGAGGATCCAGCAGCCATTTTTGAGACTGGAGTACTGAGTGATTGCTAAATGTCAATTTCAGGGTCTAAGCCAGAATCTGTATATGGGGGCTGACCAGGAAGAGGTCAGTGTTGGGTTGAATAATGATATTTTGAAGGAGAATCCAGTTTTTTTTTTTTTTTTTTTTTTGAGAATGGAGTACTAAATGACTGTTAGATTTCCGGTGTTCCGTCAATTTCAGGGTCTAAGCTAGAATCAGTATTTGCAGCTGATCAGGAAGGAGGTCAATGTTCGATTGAGTGATGATTATTTGAAGGAAAACCGAAAGGATGATTTTTGAGAATGGAGTCAAAATTACTTAAATTTCAGGTGATTCGTCAGTGCCCTTCTGATTTTATTTTATCTATTTATTTTCTTTACAGCCATATTAAACTTAATCTTGAATGGGCTTCGCAGGACAACTTTCTGTAAAAGAACCACTTTTTTTTTTTTTTTTTTTTTTTTTTTTTTTTTTGCAAAAGAGCAAAAATGCTTCTGCAACTGCTAAGATAAAAATATAAAAAATTAAGAAATTGTTCGTTCTTTACGTTTCTTATCTCTTTGCAGATTCTTGCTAGGAACCTTCTAGATATCACCCACATTCCTTGATGCTTTCATTTGATTAGTATGAAGGCCTAATGAGGTCACCTCTCCATTCGCCTTGCATCTTAGCAACTTTTTTTTTTTCTTTTTTTGCACAGGGTATCCCACCGGAGCTGATCTCTTTTACACTATCTTTCTCTCGTCAGAGTCCAAAGGTAAAATGATACTGACGAGAAGAGTATAATGTAAAAGGAGACCTGCTCTGGTGGGAATATCTTGTGTAAAAGAATTCTAGCTAAGATGTTAGGCGAGTGGAGAGGTAACTTCATAATCCTTCTTACTAGTTAGATGGAGACATCTAGGAATGTGGTGATATCTAGAATTTTCCTGGAGAGGATCTGCAAAGAGATAACGAGGAAAAAAAGAGCAAACAATATATTATTTTTCTTATTTTAGTAGTTACAGATGCATTTTTCTGATTTTAGTAGTTACAGATGCATTTTTTTTATTTCAGTAGTTACAGATACACTTTTGCTCTTTGGTAACAGGTTAAAACCAAATAGCATGCTTTTTTCTCACTTGAACTTGTCCGGTGGAGCACAGCAGAGACCTAATTTTAAAGGGGGAAAAAAAACGAAAAATCTGCAGGACATTGACGAAAAACCTGAAATCTAATAATCATCCACAATACAGAAGTTGGTTTGCTGTGAAAGAGAAGAGGCCGAACAAGGTGCAAATATTCGACAGACATTAAATATTAAATTCTGAACTGAATCATGAATTAGTAAAATAATAATAGAGACTTTAAAAAATAATTTTTTCTGATTTAAAAATTCTAATATGATTTTTTCAAACATTTAAAAAAGGACTAAAAACTAACAAAGATGATATCCAGTCAGAAGTGTGATAAGAAAACTCATTTTAAAAAGACAGGAAATGTATGTTATGTGCCCCAAGTGATTACTGAGTTTAAGGATGTTAGGAGCCCCTCTACAGTTCAAGGGAACCTCATATTATCTTGGGCACCATTTGCTGCACCCACCAACCAGTGCATTTTTGCTTTTAAATTCCCGATAAGGAACGTTAGGTCTCATAAACTGGCAGTCACTTGGGGCTCATTGTCTTCCAGATTTTATCGCCCACATATGGGTAGACAAAGCACTTGAAAAAGCACTCGGTAAGTTGAGTCCTAACATTTTACTTGGCCTTATTCTATACACAAAACTTCTTAGAAATATACACCCAACATTCATACGAAAGACATATCACCAAAATTTGGGAGGTATAATTACCATGGAGGTGCTAGGTATCTGACTTAGAATTATGTTCTTTTTCTGCTAATAATTGTCATGGTATTCTCGTCACAGTGACTTCCATCTTGGTCTGGTGAATAAATCAATAATTAAGTCATGAGACATGTGGGGAAAAATCAATTTCCCCAACATATCGATGCTGTCATGTTTCGCCTGGGTAATCGCTTGCCTCCCCAACCCCCAGACCTACCCCTACACTTCACCCCGCCCCCCACTCGCCCCCGACCTCTTCTTTTTGCCGCCAATGAGTTCAACATTCTTCATTGACTTTTTAGAGGTGAATGAATCAGTAATTTACTTATGCAATACACGTAGAAATGAATTTCCCCAACATATCGAACCGTTAGTGCATCATGTTTCATTCGGTTAATGGCTCAAATCTCTAACACCCCCCCGCCCCAACACCCCCCTTTTTTTGCCGGCAATAAGTTCAGCACTTTTCATTAAGTTTTTGCGCTCAGAAATCTCACGTATTTCATCGCTTCCTCTTCATTAATTTCCCAGACGATCGTAAAAACTGAGAGAGAGAGAGAGAAAGAGAGAGAGAGAGAGAGAGAGAGTGAGGACCACGTTCCCAGAAGGGCGTAGCTCTCCCGAAGAGAACTTAAACACACGCTTACACACGCCCACGCCCCCTCACAGCCAGCCAGCCAGCCGCTTGACAGTTTTTAACGCCCACGTGTGATGTGCGAACGGGTCTTGACACGTGTTCTCATATCAGCGCCCCGTGTAATGTCACTTAATGACATTAGCGCGATTGATAAATGTTCGGGTTTCGTTTTTCCTCCATTTTTCATCTGGGTGCATCTGAGTCTTCCTGGGCCTCTGGGAGGTTGTTTCCTGATGGAGTCCTTGTGCTCTCTCAAGGACGAGGTCACTGCCTTCTTTGGCAATGAATTTGTGAAAATTTAATAATATGCAATTTTATTCCAGCACACACACATACACAAACAACCACGCACACACATGCACACACACACATATGTATATATATTTTATTGGTATGTGATAAAATAAAATTCATTTACATCAAACTAGGAAATAGCAGTAAACTGCTAACTAAATATTTTATTATCTTTCTTACATCTTTCAAATTCGTTCGTTACTACTACTGACGTATATATATATATATATATATATATATATATATATATATATATATATATATATATATATAACAGTAGTGGCAATGATATTGTAAAAAAATAATAATTTTATTTCAGCACATAGCCAGATGGATATATATAGAATATTGATACAAAAGAGACATTTCAGTATGCACTCATAACGTTAGTTGTATTCATAAAATTGACAGAAGATAGTAAAGATAACAAAATTTAGTTATCCCTTTGCTTCTATTTCCGAGTTTGATGTGCTTGAAGCTACATCCAAGAGCTTTATCAGCTTAATTATTAGGGATTTGTTTTTATTTTCGTAAGTTAAATGAGCGAATGAATTCTTTAACAAACTGGGAGTTAGTAATTATTTTGACTAAGACTGGTGTATTAAAAGTAGAAAAAAATATGTAAGAAAAAACAGATGCGTTGTAAATTAAATTCTAAATTTACATTAACAATCGGTGCTAGAGTAAAAAAAAAATTAAATAAAGTAGATATCATAGTATATTTGATAGACGTAAAACAAGTGAATGTATAATTCCTAGGAACCCTTAATTAGAAATGAAAGTTTATACTGACTGAGATATGAACAGGAATCATAGGTTGACATAAAATGAAGTCATAAATTGTTCTAAATTTACATTAACAATCGGTGCTAGAGTAAAAAAAAAATTTAAATAAAGTAGATATCACAGTATATATGACAGACGTAAAACCAGTGAATGTATAATTCCTAGGACCCCTTAATTAGAAATGAAAGTTTATAACTGACTGAAATATGAACAGGAATCATTGTTCAATATATCACTGGAACTAAAAGTTAATGTTGCTGGTGATGGTTCAGGGTTTGAAGAGCATTTTACAAATCGCTGTACCTACGTAAGTAACTTTGCATAAAATGTGATGTCATATATCCAAAGACCTTAATTGAACAGATAAGAACATTTATTTCTGAAGAGCGGGAAGGAAAAAAAAGAAATTAAGCAGCAAGACTCACACCAGGCTTTAGAATAAGAATTCTCCTTTGGAGAAAGAAAAGTGTCGGATCTAATTGTCTCGCCAACAGGACAGTATTCTCAATAAGTGTTCAAATCCACCGCGAATAAATAAATACGTCTGTCAGCGCACGCAGATAACTGGTCGAGCAAGGAAGGGTCAGCGATGAAAAACACTCGCGGCTGGAGGAGAGCAAAGGAACCCTTTCAAATCTCACCAAAGGACACAGGAGAATAAAGAGAGAGAGGGTTTAAAAAAAAAAAGACGCACAGATATTTCTTCTCTTTGGCTCCGCTGTGAGCAAATTGGGCGCAGCGTGGCTTAAAGACAGCCACAACATAAACACAATAAACCATCCTGCCCGCAGCTATTGTGTTCTTAGATCTCCGACATTTAAAAGCCGTCCGATTGTATTTATGTTAGGGTTCGTTTGTTAAGAGGCTGGGTTCTTATACGACGCGGTCGTGCAGACTTACACACACATACGTACATACATACACACGAGACCTCAAACACCCTTTCACACACACACGCACACATGCACGTTCTCCATTAGTTGCGCCTCTCAGTGGACACTTTATAATTATATTTCGTTAAGTTTACTCCCGGCGCACACGACGTAGTGAGAACTCTTTGACCACTGCAGCAGAGGCTATCTGAGATGTTCTACAGTAACATCAACAGCGGTGGAAATTGCGATGCTATCGCCCATATGCGCACGCCCCCAAGATGCTCAAGGGACTACCGTCAACACACGCCCGCGCATTCCTGATAAACAATTACAACACGGCTCGAGATGACGCCCATAAAGACCTCATTTTATGCCCTGCGTGGCACCGATGCCAAAACGTTCTTGAGTGCCAGGAGACCCTAAAAGAAGTATGGACCTCTGGCCTTCATCCCCCGACCTCTCTTCCACCACCCCTACCTAGGAGGCCTCCCCTCTGAGAAAAACATCTGCGAGGGCCTCCGAATTCCTGGTATTAGCGTCAGAGGTGTATTAATGGCTCCTTGTGAGCTCTGAGGAGCCATAAAGCTACTAGAACTAAGGTTTAACAGCCGCCAAGTACAGCAGAAATCTTTGAAAGACCAACAAGCTTCCATAGAATGTCCCGAACACAAGGCGATAAAATTTCATAAATCCTAAACTAAGACTCTGAACAGATACTGGAGGTGTAAAAAGAGAGGAAAATAATAAAAACAGGGGTAGGGGTGTCAGAGAGGGGAAGGGGTGAGGAGGGAACAAGCGAGGGGGAGCAGGAGAAAACTCCTCACTCTCATTTAGAAGCCAGATGGAAGCAACCTCGAGAGGCGATTACTGACTTGAAATGAAAATCTCCTGACCAAAGGAGAGGAGTGGTAGAGGGATTAAACGGGAGAAGGCTGCTATATAACGGCTGTTTAATTGCTCCCTTTGTAGATAAGGAACACATACAACCGCGGAAATACATAACTCTGCGAACTGGCTGAGCACTGACAGCCACCAGCAGGGAATCGGCAAAGCGATGTTGACCTGTCGTCGTTTGAATTTGTTTTAATTACCCATCAATCAGTGACAAAATTACCTGCATCTTCAGTCCTTGCAGTTAATAACACATTAGAATACATAAGGACACTGTAACTTCTGCTGTAATCGCCCAGTTACAGTAAACTGTGGAATCACTCAATTATAATCCTGTGTAATCACTCAATTACAGTAAACTGTAGAATCAGTCGAATATTACAGTTAATAACACCTCAGAATACATAAGGACACTACTTTAACTTCTGCTGTAATAGTTCAGTTACAGTAAACTGTGGAATCACTCAATTACAATCCTCTGTGTAATCGCTCATTTATAGTAAACTGTAGAATCGGTCGATTATTACAGTTCATAACACATTAGAATACACGATAACACAGTAAATTCTGCTGTAATCACAGTTACAGTAAACTGTGGAATCACTCAATTACAATCCTGTGTAATCGCTCAGTTATAGTAAACTGTATAATCAGTCGATTATTACAGTTCATAACACATTAGAATACATAATAACGCTATGACCTCTGCTGTAATCCCACAGTTACAGTGAACTATGGAATCACTCAATTACAGTATTCTTTGTAATCGCACAATTATAGTAAACTGTAGAACCAGTCCATTGTTACAGTTCATAACACGTTAGAATGCATAAGGACACTGTAACTTCTGCTGTAATCACATTTACAGTAAACTGTGGAATCACTCAATTACAATCCTTTGTAATCGCTCAGTTATAGTAAACTGTAGAATCAGTCGATTATTACAGTTAATAACACATTAGAATACATAAGGACACTATAACTTCCGCTGTAATCGCTCAGTTACAGTAAACTGTGGAATCACTCAATTACAATCCTCTGTGTAATCACTTAATTATAGTAAACTGTAGAATCGGTCGATTATTACAGTTGATAATACATTAGAATACAGAAGGACATTGTAACTTCTGCTGTAATCGCTCAGTTACAGTAAACTGTGGAATCACTCAATTACAGTCCTCTGTGTAATCGCTCAGTTATAGTAAACTGTGGAATAATTCGATTATAGTACACTGTAAAATGACTTAATTACGGCGTACCGTGGAATCCCTCAATTACGGGGCACTGTGTAATCACTAAGTCACTACCGTACGCTGTGGAATCACACTGTACAATTACAGTTACACAACACTGCAAAATCACTCTTTTACACAACGCTGTACAATCATTGACTGTTACACTACACTGTAGAATCAGTCAGTTACAGGACACTCTGTTTACTGGGTCTAATATCTAAAAAATGCACATTCCATTACTATCAAATAAAAGTCCTCACTGGCTGCCCATGAGCAAGAGCCAGCGCTGGCATAAGGCCAGACTAAACTAGAACAGCAAAGAAAAGAACACAAGAAAGTAGCAGGTATTGAATGATGGGAGGAATAGTAAGTCAAGCCAGGTTATTTTATTACTCAGTCAACCCAGATCTTTCTTCAGGTTTGGGACCAACACTTCATTGTTTTTTTTTTTTTTTTTTTTTTGGTTAGGATAAGATTGTTACGAAGCCTCTCTCTTTTATCTTCACAAAAGAATTAAATCCTATCAGCTTCCGAGTAATTTAAGAAGCAAAGACTGCTGTTGACATATATTAAGACTTCAAGTCGTGTCCACTATTCCGATTTGAGCAACAACATAGACAACTTAGCGTAGTAATTTCAAGATCTGAAGTTCAAAAGGATTAACTAGTTGTCTAAACTACAGCGTGGGAACCAGGCATCAGATGAAATGATCTTGTCGATGTTTTTAAGTTTATATTGAAATTCAGTATAGGCCTCTGTATTCTGACTAGCCGAAAACCTGTCAAGCAGCGTAAATTGACTGCAATTAAACATCTGAGATCTTCAAATAGGATTAAAAGTAAAAAAGAAAAAGAAAGAAGAAGTGTATCTTCTACCAGTTACGATCGATGGTCCCGTAAGTTTAACATGTTATATAACTCAGTTGAATATTCTTCTGATAGTGGTTGAGTTAACCTAAAGAATCATTAAATTCCATTATATTTATATACTGAGGTCATTAAATGGTTTGAACTATCTATATGTTATGACTTCAGGAAATGTGTCTAAAAGATTTTACGTAGCCTCTATAAATATACAAGGATTTTAATAAGAGATTGGTGGGAAATACAAACATTATTTTTTTAGTTAGAAATCATATACAGATACAGAATTCAGGTCGAGATTGCTCAATTGAAATGGTAAACGGCATCACTCCTCAGAGAATAACCTCTCTCTCTCTCTCTCTTTATATACACACACACACACACACACACACACATATATATATATATATATATATATATATAGATATATATATACATATATATATATATATATATATATATATTATATATATATATATATATTATATATATATATATAATATATATATATAAAGGTCAGTGGAGGCCGAAACTGTTGAGCTAAAGGAATTTCAGCTTTTCTTTTTCCCCTGTGGACTACAACCTCATATATCTATCTTCGTGAAAAGGAAAACTAAAACCTCATATGTATAAGTATATATGTATAAGTTATATGTATATGTATATACTATTAATATATAAATTAAATTTATTTATTAAATAATTTATTTCTCTTAAAATTATGCATTTATGTCATTGAACGAAAATGCACGTCTTGCTTCCTGTCCGTTTACAAACGCAAACTCCAAAAAAAAACTAAAACTAAAAGAATAGATAAATAATTAATAAGCCCTCAAAATAAAATAGAAAACAAAGAAAATAAAAATGGCATTCTTCTCTGAGCACTCATCGACGAAAAGAAAAAAAAAAAAAACTCGTAGGCTGCGCGGAGAACGGCCGCTCAGGCAACACCACGACCTGAGGCCTCATAACGCGATAAAGCGGGCCATTCAACGAAGGGCGTCCACTGTTACCCTTCGTGTTGGGCAGAATTAAGTCGAGGATAAGGGCGAGATAACCCTCCGGAGTTGAAAAATCCCGAGATCGACGATAAACGTTCGTAAATCGCCTCGAATGGCGGCGAAAAGGGACGGAATGAGATACGTCCACTGTGACTGTTGAGACAAGGGAAGCGCAGATTAGGGTCACCATTTAAAGGTCGCGCTTCTTGTAGTTTTGATAGTCAAGGGGCGGGGGAGAGGGTGGGGTGTGGGGGTGGACGGCGGAGAGGGGGTTCAATGTTGTGATCTTGGATAGGGGTAGGGAGGTGGCTATGATATTGGGTAGGGGGTTAGAGTGTTGATGTTGTGACAACGGTGCGGGAGTCATTTTTGGGGGTGATTTAATTAAAATATTTGACGTGCATATAATATATACTATATATATATATATATATATATATATATATATATATATATATGTATGATATATATATATATATATATGTATATATATATATATATATATATATATATATATATATAAAATATGTATTATGTATGCGTGTGTATCTAATTTTTATTGCTGTATTATAATTATACGCAGCACGCTCAGTATATTAATGAATACCTTAGATATACATTCATACCATCATTTCCATGACAGCAAAATAAAGATACTTTATGAAATCAAATTGCCCATTGATGCGTTTCACTCATCTGAAACAAAAAATTAGTAGAAAAAATCCCAAAACACCAAGACCGTGCAAAACGCACCTAGCAAGCAAGAAATCAAGCAGGCAGACTTGATATCAGCCCCGTAAACAAACCCCTAACCCCATCCCCCAAAAATAGAAAATAAGCAACAAGGAAATGCTCGGGGAGTCACAAGCGCAATAAAGAAGGTAGTGCAGTAATGCGCTAATGAAGTCGAAAGGGTTATACACCTGTTTAGTTATGATGAAAGCGGGGAGGGACCACGCCCCTTTTATACGCCATGCCCTTTATCACGTAATCCGTGAGAAGCGACCTCGTAAAGAGCTGGATAAGTGTCGAATAAAACGAAGTCGCCAGCTTTCCCCGGTGGTACTCGAAGTGGTGCTCGCCGAGGGCAGAGGATATATATAGGGAAAAGCAGGACTTCGAGGGAGAGTAACTTTCGACCTGTTGTTGGGTTTGGTAGCTGGGAAGTGGAAGATAAAACAGGAGATTGGTGTTAGAAATGTGAAGGAGAGAGAGAATCAGGAAGACAGCAATGGAGAAAGAGTGAGTGAGAGAATGACAGATAGGGAGAGAATGAAAGGGAGAAAGAATGAGAGAACCAAAAAATATAGAGAGAAAAAAAAGAGGAAGAAAGAGAGAGAGAGAGAGAGAGAGAGAGAGAGAGAGAGAGAGAGAACAAAATAATATATAGAGAGAGAAAAAGAGAGGGAAATAGAGAGAGTAAGAGTGAGAGAGAGAGAGTGAGAGAAAGAGAGAAAATGACATAAAGGGAGAGAAAGAAAGAGAGAGAACCAATATAGTATATATAGAGAGAGCGATAAAGAAAGAGAAAGAGAGAGAGAGACCTTACCTTACAGACCTTACATCTTGTTCGGGTTGCCCCAGGTCCCTCAGTGTGAGGCACCTCTAATGTCTACCAGAGAGTTGCTAGTACATCTTCCGGTATATTTTGCATCTTCCAATCTTGGATGGTCTGGGATGCAGTTTAGATATTTGTCGAGCTTATTCTTAAACACATCTACGCTCACTCCTGATATATTCCTCAGATGAGCTGGCAACGCATTGAATAGACGCTGCATTATCGATGCTGGTGCGTAGTGGATTAATGTCCTGTGTGCTTTCCTTATTTTTCCTGGTATAGTTTTGGGCACTATTAATCTACCTCTGCTTGCTCTTTCTGATATTTTTAGTTCCATGATATTTTCTGCTATTCCTTCTATCTGTTTCCATGCCTGAATTATCATGTAGCGTTCTCTTCTCCTTTCTAGACTATATAATTTTAAGAATTGTAGTCTTTCCCAGTAGTCTAGGTCCTTAACTTCTTCTATTCTAGCTGTAAAGGACCTTTGTACACTCTCTATTTGTGCAATATCCTTTTGATAGTGTGGGTACCATATCATATTGCAATATTCAAGTGGACTACGAACATATGTTTTATAAAGCATAATCATGTGTTCAGCTTTTCTTGTTTTGAAGTGCCGTAACAACATTCCCATTTTTGCTTTTACATTTTGCCAACAGAGTTGCTATTTGATCATTGCCATAACATGTTTTCTATTCATCATCACACCAAGGTCTTTAACTGCTTCCTTATTTGTGATGGTCTCATTATTAGGTCCCTTATATGCATATAGCTTTCTTTCTCTGTCTCCATAATTTATTGATTCAAATTTATCAGAGTTAAATACCATCCTATTTACCTCTGCCCAATCATATACTTTGTTAAGGTCTCTTTGTAGAGCGTTCCTATCTTCATCACAAGTAATTTCTCTAATTATTCTTGTGTCATCTGCGAAACTACTCACTACCGAATCCTTCACATTATTGTCTATGTCTTCAATCATAATAACAAACAGTATTGCAGCTAACACCGTACCTTGCGGCACACCGGATATTACCTTGACTTCATCCGATTTCTCGTCGTTTGCAATAACTATCTGTTTTCTGTTGTGTAAAAATTCTTTTAACCATCTTCCTACTTTATCCACGATATTGTGTTTTCTAATTTTCTTCGCTATATTATGGTCTACTTTATCAAAAGCTTTTGCAAAGTCTAAATAAACCACATCTGTTTCATTTCCGCTTTTCATATTTTTGAATATGTTCTCACGGTGGACTAACAGTTGGGTTTGTGTACTTTTTCCGGGTACGAAACCATGTTGTCCTTTATTAAACAAATTATTTTTTATTAAATGTTTCATAATATTTTTCTTCATTACCCTTTCATACACTTTCATAATATGTGATGTTAGACTCACAGGCCTATAAATTACTTGCCTCTAGTCTTGATCCACTTTTGAAAGTAGGGGTAATATATGCTAATTTGTGCTCATCATAAATCTTGCCTGTATCTACACTTTGTCTTAATAATATTGCAAGTGGCTTTGCGATAGAATGAACTACTTTCTTTAACAAAATAGCAGGAATTCCATCAGGCCCTGCAGCAGCTCCATTTTTAATTTCATTAATAGCCTGCACAATATCAGCTTCATTAATATCTATGTCAGCTAAATATTCACTATTTTCATCCCTTACTTCTATATCATTATCTTCATTATCTATTCTAGGGGTGAATTCTCTCTTATATCGTTCTGCCAGTATGTTGCAAATTTCCTTTTTTTTCATTCGTTAATCTCCCTTCAATTCTCAGAGGGCCTATTTCTATTCTTCTTTTATTCATCTTCTTCGCATATGAGTATAATAGCTTGGGGTTTTTGCGTTGATATTTAATAGGGTTTTTTCTTCCAAGTCCCGTTTTTCATTTTCTTTTGATTGTATAATCTTTTGTTCTGCATTTTCTATCTTACTTTTTAGTTCTATAACTTTCCATGCATTTTTTTCTTTTGCAAGACCTTTTTTCCACTTTCTGATTTTCTGGAACAAGATCCTTCTGTCTCTTGGTATGCATGAATGATGTTTTACTTTTCTTCTTCGGTATATATTTTTCCACTATTTTCTCCAATATTTTATATAATATCTCCGTATTTACCCTTATGTCATCACTTACGAAAATGTTATCCCAATCTTTGTTTTAATGTTTCATTCAATTTTTCTGACCATTTTATATTTTTACATGTAGAAGTTGTAATTTTCCATATCCTTCCCACTTTTTCATTTCTTGCTTATCTCTATTTTCACTTGCTTTGGAATGAACTGTTAATTCTATGACATTATGGTCTGAAATATTCGCATTATAAACTATTATTTCTTTAACATAATTCATCTCGTTCACAAATACTAGGTCTAAAGTATTTTCCTTTCTTGTTGGCAGGTGATTTATTTGTTGAATGTTGTATTCTAGTAGCATATCTAATAGCTTTTCAAATTGCCTCTTATCTTCTGCACTACTATTACTCTCTTTTTTATATGTATAAGTACAACCACAATCTCCTATTCGTTCTTTCCATTCTACGAAAGGAAAGTTGAAGTCACCAGATAGGAGAATAGTCCAGTCCTTGTGATTTCTACATATATCATCCAACTTTTCAATTATTAAGTCAAACTCTTTAGTATTAGGAGGTCTATATATTACTATGTTCATCAATTTTTCAGATTCAAATTCTACCGCTATTAGTTCACATTCTGAGTTACTATATTTCTCATATAATTTTCCTTGTTTTTTGTCTTTCCCATATATTGCGGTTCCTCCTTGATTCCTATTTTTTCTATCTGATCTATAAGTTTGGAACCCTTTTATTTGATCATCCTTCCCAGTCTCTTGGGAATACCAGGTTTCACTTATATTCATTATATCTATTTTCTTTTCATTTTGGGTTAGTTCTTCTAAGTACTCTATTTTTCTTTTTGAGAGAGAGAGAGAGAGAGAATCAAAAAGATATATATAGTAAGTAAAAAATTGGGAGAAAAAGTGAGAGAGAAAGAATCAGAAAGACCGCAATGGAGAGAGAGAGAGAGAGAGAGAGAGAGAGAGAGAGAGAGAGAGAGAGAGAGAGAGAGAGATTTTTGTCACTGACATGTAAAACTTGTGTCATGAACCAACCAAGAGCGTCGAAAAGATTTATAATTTGCTGATAAAAAAATATCAGATGAATATTACTGAGGTTTACGAAGGTGTGCTGGGAGCTGAATGGTAGCAGTATTTGCATAAAAGGAAATACAAGAATTTTATTAAGGAACAAAAGAATCAAAGCTGATAAATTTTCTTCTTTTTTTTTTTCCTACCGATTTGCGACAACTTTGTCGGTCCTATAAAGAACATACGTTTAAGGCACCCAATAAATTTTGTAGCAAGATAAGTTGTATCTAGATCTTCAATAATTTTGACACTATGTCAAATTATTGCTGAAAAACTAATTCTCTATTTTCCCAGCGATGGTAAAAGTCTAAACATTTTATATTATAATTTAAATGAAAACAAATCTCTTACTAAATATTGCCCAGTGTTTTTAGTATGGTAAACTTTTTTTTTTTTTCACGATTTGATAGCCTCTATTATTGTATTGACATTTATTTTATAGCTGATAGAAGAGATCTTCGGCAAAAGGAAAATTAAGAAATACTCTTTTTAGAAAGTAGATTTGTAAGATATCTCGTCGTAAGTAAAAGTTAATTTGTCTTTGTTATTCGACTAAAAAAAAGAAAAATACCAATTACAAGGTCGAACATGTCCTTTTAGGCATTTGCAATTAGTTCGTGAAATCGAACAGCCTGCGGGAATACTTCGAAAGAAAAGAACTCTTTGGAATCCGACCCAGAACACATTAAGGAAATTTAAAACCTCTTATTTTATCAATTACACATACAAACAGACTTCGAGTCCAAGCCTCCACCATTCCCCCAATCTCTCTCTCTCTCTCTCTCTCTCTCTCTCTCTCTCTCTCTCTTCTTAGGATAATGCTCCCATTGAATATTCAGGAACTCGTTTAGCATTTTCTGTGTAACCATTTAGCAGCTTTAGAAACGCCTAAAAGGATTAGAACCCACCCCCTTTTCCTCCTGTCCCTCCCTACCCTCTCCCCCCCTCCCCCCCCCCACCCCAAACCCATTACCCTCTAAAACCGCTCTAAATCGCGGGGCGACGACACGACCAGTTCGGATCCTCCTTGTAAAGCGAGATACGAGGAGAGAGAGAGAGTGAGAGAGAGAGAGAGACCCATGTCGTCGGAGGAACCTTTAGGCATTGGACGCTACATAGGCAGCTCACATTCATTGCTGATTAGAATGACAT
>NC_087217.1:50520725-50530725 GCF_015104395.2 Macrobrachium nipponense | reverse complement strand
CACCATTAAGATTGGATACGACGCTGAATGCTTATATATATATTTACCGAAGTGATCGCCAGATAAGCCCTCTTAATAAACGGTGGAAGGGCTAATGTAGTACTTCCTCCTCGGAGAAATTGAGGAAGAATGAAGGCTGAATGAAGAGGAAGAAGTTATAAGAAAGGATATAAACTCGGGCCGAGAAATTAGGCCCTGATAACTTTTTTTTTTCTCGACTGAATCAAAATTCATAGGGACGAAAATTCGCGATCGGCATTCGCGGAAAGGGTCGTGGCTAGGTGACGTCATCTTGTTTAAGACCTGCCCTGATGGATATTAGTAAATCTGATTGCAGGGCTGGAAGCAGTGGGCTCCCTTATTACGCTCAATTAAGAGCTCTGACTTTTACCGAATGCACCGTAATGGCCGGGGTTGGGTTGTATTTTACATTTATGCATATGTGAAAGTCCCTGTTATCTAATTGCCAAGAGGGTCCGTGGTATATAACGAGACGGTCAGCCATTAAGGTTTGATTCGGTACTTGAAATCCGAGAGAGAGAAAGAAAAAAAACGTACCGAGATCTAGAAATATGAAAGATAACCATCTCCTATCAAAGGCCTCCCGCCAGAAACCTCTATCATCAAAGTCTTGATTAATTCCCAAAGCTCCCGACTTCTCAAACGATTCCTGTTGCGATATTTTACTCATAGAAATATTTCTTTCTAGCACGTAACCCAGGAATTAGAAGTTGATCTCATAGTTTTCATTAATGAAGTAAGTTATCACAGTAATCTCATGATTTGAAAAAGTGAGTTGTCACATTCATCTCATAATTTCCTAAGAAATATTTCTTTGCAACACGTAACCCAGGAATTAGAAGTTGAGCTCAGCGTTTTCATTAATGAAGAAATTTATCACAGTAATCTCATGATTTGAAGAAGTGAGTTGTCACATTCATCTCATAATTTCCTGAAGTTAATTGATCAGGGGATGAGTTAATCTCATGATGTGCAATGAAGTGAAGTGGACGAGAGCATCCTTGAATTGTGGCCTTTGATGAACAATGAATGTAATTCACTTTGTCAAAATATATCAGGGCTTAATTTGTGGTTGACCGAACTAAAGGGTCGGTGCTCTCTTTGATAGGCTTGGCATTATTGAACTTTCAAAGCCCTTTTATGAAGATTTAAAAGACATTTTAACTTGATGGTACCAGTTTTTTCCCGCAAGGTACCTGTACCAAAAGCAGACTGGATAGAGAGAAGCTGCCCTTCTCTGCTTTCATAAACGTATCTTAAGAGAAAGATTAAGTACTTATCATTTCCAAAAAAGTTAATTGAGTGATCGTAGTATCTAAGTGTAATGCAACTTACCTGATGAAAATTTTTTTTCCGGGGTACATAAAGGAAGTTAAAAAATTTCCACAGAAATGATGAAATTTGATATACAATATCAGGTCGCATACAGATATCTCTGAATTTGCATGTATATATATATATATATATATATATATATATATATATATATATATATACATATATATATATATATATATACATATATATATATATATATATATATATATATATATATATATATATATATATATATATATGTATTTTTTAATTTGCTGTTTGACTGCCTTTCTTTCATATGAATATTTACTTATTTTGATGAATAATAGTAATGATAGTATTCATCATCATCATTATTATTATCATTATTATTGAAAAAGAAACCCACAAAATTACTATATATAACGTGTTTACTTATAGATATTTACATATTTATAAGTAAAGACGTTATACACAGTAATTTTCTGAGTTTCTTTTTCAATCTTCAGAGGAAAACTGAAGAAGTTTTTATTATTATTATTATTATTATTATTATTATTATTATTATTATTATTATTATTATTATTATTATTATTATTATTATTATCAAAGCCTGTTTATGACACTCAAGGTCTCCCGCGTCTGTGCCTTAAGAGAATATAAAGCAAGAGATTCTTTGCAACAGCTCAATTTCTAACATAACTTCAGATGGCTAAGTTTTTTTTTTTTTTTATAGGCAAGTGTAAATGATAAATGAACTCTTGAGAAGAAAAGCTGTTGGGCATCTTATCTCGTTCATCTCTGTATTTCTTAACGCTAAAAAAAAAAAAATCAACAATTTGGCGTTTAGAGGGCTTACCGCCTGGAAGCCTAATCTACATTCGGCGGTATACTTAATTCGATGTACGCCTCCAGCCCCAAAGATTTACCCGAGCGTTCCTGAATTACTCTAAGTATAACCCAACTACATTTTGCATAGGCAATGCAGACGCACCCAAGATATGCTTGCCTCGGAGTAACCTTCGAAGGCGTAAGGTCATCTCAGGAGATAATCATCTACTTGACTGATTGAGCATCACAAAGCATCATCATCTGGGGAGATTATTTTTGCGCTAAAGAAGATGTATATGCTTCGCTCTGAGTCGGTTTACTATTAGTAGTTATGCATATAAAGCCTCGGCATGTACGGTAGTAATGCTAATTTGTTTTTTGTTTTTTTTCTCTCGTATTTCAGCCTACTTCAGTATTATATGAGTACGCTCATGTTAAGACGGAAATGTCAAATCTCAACGTATATTTTTGCATGCACGTACTTGCAGCTTTGTTATACTTCCAACATATTATACGTGTTGTTCAATTATACAGATGCGACTGTGAAATCAAGCAAAAATGTGTAAAATGCATTTTAAAAATGCATATTTTAGTTAGATAAAGACCCCATATGAAATGTGATAAATAATGAAGCAATATATGCAACGCGAAACATATGAATTACAGACATTAAGCACTACGTATGACCCAGTTTGGAATTTACTCTGAGAAAATAAAATGTGTCCATTTATTGTAATCATAATTGTATGTATCAACAAGACTTGTTTTATTAGCTGCAAGTAAGGTTCTATTAAATCATAAATCAGATCATATTTGTTTGTCGACAATATTGTAGCTCTTCCAAATCAATTTTTGTCTCGTGTTACCGAGGATTTTATATGTCAATTAGGGTGTCTTCTAGACGCGAAAGGTACCTGTATATAAATGTATTTGTGGACACTCTTTAGTAGGTCAATCTTCATGTCCTCTAACCATGACACAAGTAGTTAAGTCTATCTTAGTTTTACCAGACCACTGAGCTGATTGACAGCTCTCCTTGGGTTGGCCCGAAGGATTAGATCATTTTACGTGGCTATTTTTGTAATCTGGCAACGGAAACCTACAGCTTATTGTGGGATTCGAACCACATTATATCGAGAAATCATTTTCTATCACCAGAAATAAATTCCTCTGATTCCGCGCTGGCCGGGTCGAGAATCGAACTTAGGACCACCGGATTGGTAGCCGAGCGCGAAAACCACTCGTCCAACGGGGAACTGTGACAAAAGTAGTAAATGTATGCAGCTTATATCTTGAAGACTTTATAAATAAACTGGAGGTCATCAGTGGTTGTTGCTATGACCATTAATCAATGGTAATTTGCCTTCCATATTGAGGTCCTGCTGATAAACGCCGATTGTGAACCTCACAAAGGCCTTTGGAACCCCACTGGAGAACACAGAGTCAAATTACAGTGGAACTATTAACATTCTTCCCCCTTCTCCCACCCACCACCCCCAGCCATCAAACCCCCTCCCCTCCCCACCTCCCCCCAAAAGTAAACCTTCGACTATTATAACCTTCAAGAGCTCTGTCTACCCCTCGTCCCTATTCTTCATCCTCGAACACTTTCCCTAATCCTCAGGGACGCTGTAACCCTTCCTGCAAGGCCTTCTTCTCTCTCTCTCTCTCTCTCTCTCTCTCTCTCTCTCCTTCTTCTTCTTCTCGCTCGAAGAAGGGGGAACTCAGGGGCTGTTAGTGAGATAGATGGAAGAGATGTCCTCAGGGCAAGACCCCCGACACAAGAGGCTGCCCAATTTCACACTAATCTGACTTGACAAGTAACTTCTCTTGCTCTTGTGGACTGACGCTGGCGCCGAAAGGGTAAATACGGTGTAGGCGGGTGTCCGTGTGTGCGTGTGTGTGTATGTGTGTGTATCTTAGAGAGAGAGAGAGAGAGAGAGAGAGAGAGAGAGATAGGAAACCGAGGAACGGAAGTGCGGTAGGTACATGGAAGGAAGGAATGCAAAAGAAAAAGGGTTCAATGTTGTGTTTCTGAGCTTTTAGTTGATATTGGGGGTTATGTTGGGTAACAGTTGAAGTTACGTTCTCCAAGTAGAGAAACCTTCTAAAGAAAGTAACGGGTGGAAAATCAGTGAATGCTTCTTGGTGTAAAATGAAAGAAGAAAGAAAATTGCTAACAGCTGTTAAAAGCATAAAATGAAGTAAAATAAATGTTCGTAAGAAGAGCAAAAAACAAAAACATTACATCCTGAATTTATTTTTTCTAATATTGTTATAAACATTATACTTGTTATAAGACCAAAAATCAAACATACAGACTAACAAACATTAACAAACAAACATGTTGAAACTAATAAAAGGAATTTTTAATCAGCTAATAAAAGAAAACTGGCAAGACGTACAATTCAATAGATAAAGATATTTGGACTAATAGACGAAAATCCTTAAATTATTTATAGATTTGATATTAAAAAACATAGACTAAGTATTTACGATTTTTTTCTTAGGCATTCTTGAAGGTCCGATGCATCTCATTTAGCCTTTCGGTCCCCTTAACCACGGCACCCTCATCCCCACCGACCCCTTTACCCCAGCCAATTAATAAAAAAAAATAATAAAAACATATACAAATTGCCAAAGAAGTCGTGAGTGTTCCAGTGTGACATGAAAAATCATTTCATTTCCGTTGAAGACGCTGACGTTATGCAAAAATCGCAATATCGCTATTCCAGGACGAAATCGAATCATGAGTTAATTCGTAAATGGTGCTTCAATCAATTGGATAACTTTAATTTTAACTCTCACTCTCTGAACTTCTTATTAATAACTTATTTCATGGATAGAACCTCTTAAAGTGATTTCAAAGACTATTTTGGAGTTGTTCCATTATATCAGTCGTTCATGGATCAACAATTATGACTATGTTATGGATAACAAATTATGATAATCGACTTGAAATTTAAATAAGGGAAAATGAATTAATGTTTGGCGGAGCAGGTCAGATGACCTGCTGGTCATAAATTTTCGTTTAAAGATGCCTATAAAGAATTAATTAAAAATTAAGTTACAGAATACAAACTACTTTTTATAGTACTGTGCAGTAAGACTATATTATATATATATATATATTTATAATATATATATTAGATATATATATCATATATCGATATAGATAGAGATATATAATAGATATATATATAGATATATATATATATATATATATATATATATATATATAAATTTATATATATTTGATATTTGTACTATATATATATATATTATATATATATATATATATATATGTGTGTTGTGTGTGTGTGCGTGTGTGTGTGTGTGTGTGTGTACGTGTGTGTGTGTGTGTATGTATGTATATATGTGAGTGTGTGTGTGTATGTGTATATGCGTGCTTGTCAGGACAATAGACATGACATGACAGCTGCAGCCTTTTAAACGATGGCACTTAATGCCTAAGTAAGAGGATTTATTTTCTGTTTTGTTTCCCATCTTTTTTTTATTTTATTCTCGCTCCCTTTTTTCCGAGGGAAGATCGCACGATGAGAGAGAGAGAGAGAGAGAGAGAGAGAGAGAGAGAGAGAGAGAGAGAAAAGGGGGTGAGGGGAGAGGAAGGCTTCGAGGTTTACACAAACCTTCTATCGGTGAAACTAAATCTCTTGAGTGTCGAGATCGCCGTGGACCACCAGCGAGATGGTCCTAACGAAAATAGTTGGATCAAGGGAGATTTGACTCTCTCTCTCTCTCTCTCTCTCTCTCTCTCTCTCTTGATACTTGTTATGCCTCTTATTGCCTTGTATTCAGATTTCATCCTGTTGTTGTATTTCTTAACGTTACGTCTCTCTCTCTCTCTCTCTCTCTCTCTCTCTCTCTCTCTCTCTCTCTCTCTCTCTCTCCTGATACTTGTTTTCATTCTTATTGCCTTGTATTCAGATTTCGTTCCGTTGTTATATTTTGATCATTACTTTCTCTCTCTCTCTCTCTCTCTCTCTCTCTCTCTCTCTCTCTCTCGTCAGCATGTAATCATACATTTCCACTCATTATTCTTAATATTTTGATCATTACTCTCTCTCTGTCTCTCTCTCTGTCTCTCTCTCTCCTTTTAATTTTGTTAGCAACTTCTACTACTCCTCTGCCTTTTTTTCTCTCTCTCTCTCTCCTTTTAATTTCATTTGGAACCTCTTCTACTCCTCTATATTTTAACCATCATTTAGTTTCGGAATTATCTTCAACATTTTTATTCCCAAAATGAGAATGATTTATATTCATCAGTCACCTTCATACGAGATGCGACACATTTACCCCGTTTTCGAGATAGCTTTAGAGTTCGTTATACCATTATTCTTTGGTGACAGTGAATACCTTCGTATGGTGACGTAATATCAGATATAAAAGCTTTAATGCAAGTACTGAATATATATATATATATATATATATATATATATATATATATATATATATATATATATGTGTGTGTGTGTGTGTGTGTGTGTGTGTGTGTGTGTGTGTGTATGGAACAGCAAGAAATGTGTGCTTATTTTCTTTAGTGCTATTGTAAATGTGACTCATTTGCTTATAATAATAATAATAATAATAATAATAATAATAATAATAATAATGTTACTAAGTATTCTTCTTATTTCATGAATTGTGTCGTCAATCAGATACTAACTCTGTTTTATATCCAGTCTAATTGTCATCCGTCGTCTTAATAATAATAATAATAATAATAATAATAATAATAATAATAATTATAATAATCACAGGCATTCTTATCACTTTCTAAATAGTGCCGTCAGTCAGATACTCAATAATTCCTCAGTCTTACTTATTTTGATCCTTCGTCACTCACACCAGCCTTTTGTCATAGATTTTGTTTTAAGTTTGTAAGATTTGATATTATATGAATGTGGTTGCTAACCCCCACCCCCCACCCCTCCCCGTTCCAATGTCCTCATAGATTATCTTGGTCCTCCATCCAAGTCCAGACCATTATCAAATCATTAGTCAAAAACAATTAAGCGTGACATTTCACGGAGAGTTTATTAGTGTTTTCATGACTTTGATTTATAAATCTTATGTTTATCCTTTCAAGGATGATATTTTATGACTTGTCCATTGTATGTATGTATGTATGTATGTATGTTTGTATGTATGTATGCATATGTATGTGTGTGTGTTTGTGTTTGTGTTTGTGTATGTCTGTACTTTTAAGAAAGTAGCAAGAATTATTTAAGAGTATGTTAATCTATTTCAATATTTTTGTTTTTCAAATGCTCAGTATAAACGATTATCATTTGAAATTAATGATTGATATTATAAGCATTAAAAGCTATAACCATTTTGAACCATTAACATTATGCAAATCGGAAAAATCATTAGACAATACGTTGTCAACAGGTAATACCAATGTGATTTTATTTTTAATGCATTAATCAGACGAAGAGAAGAAAACTCCTCTCTGAAGTCTCTCCAAAGTAAGTTTAAGACCTTCGGCTGAGTAGAATTTAGGAGAAAGTCTTTTAACGACAAACATCCCAACAATCTGATTTTCACACCTGAAGGCGGATCGAGTTTAAACACCGCACCAGGTGACGTCAGTAAGCGCCCGGACATCGTTGATAATTGTAGTAGTTCCTCTTTTTGCCGTTAGGGGGCCGGAGGTTCTTCAGAATGCAAAGCGGGGAGGGGGGATTGGGTTTGAAAGCTTACTACTTCTTTCCTCTCTGAAAACCAATGGTCTCTGACTCTCCGAACTAGCTGCGTCTATAAAAGACGAATGAAGTCGCAGTTGGCCCTTTTTTTTGCCGCTAGGGGACGGGGTTCCTCAGAGAGCAAAGTGAGGATTTTGACACCATCAAACTTGGCCCTCAATATAAAGCAATTCGTCACGTGACTTTCCCAAATGGCTGCGTCTATAAAAGATGAATAAAAATTGCAGTTCCCCTATTTTTTTATTATTATTATTATTATTGTTGTTTTTTTCGATAGGGTACTGGAGGTTCCTCAGAAAGCAAAGCAAGGACTGACACCGTCAAACTTCGCCCTCTGCATAAAGGAATACGTCACGTGTCTCTCCAAAATGGCTGCGTCCCTAAGAGACGAATGAGAGCCGAGTGGGTAAAACATTTACAGACGTCGTGATTAAATCTCCCCGTAGTAAATCTGCGCCCGAGAATTCTCTGAAATATCAATAAATCCCGGGTTTAATGCCACCTGGCACCTCCGGCGGCAGGTTGGTTATCTACTTAGAGAGTCTGTCAGGACCCAAAGGTTTCTTGGGCCGTTTGAACAGAAGAGGCATCTCAAGGAAAGTAAAAAGTGGGAGAAGAAGAAGAAGAAGAAGAAGAAGAATGACCGAGGGGAAAAGAAATACAATGTTATGGTCATGAAGGAGAATGAACAGGGCTAAAAGTGGAAAGGGAAGTGGGTAATGAACGCAGGGGATATGAGGGACATTACAAAAACACTAAGGACAAGTCTAAGAAAAGGAAGAGACGAAAGTGGAAAATATAGGGGGTTTAGGGGTTGGTTTGGTGGAATTTTCGCCAAATTCATGTCAATTAAGAGTATTTTGATGGATTATTGGCCTTAATTTGCCAATCAAGTTTCATATAAACTTAGGTAAGTTCCAGGTTGGGTTAATTTATGGAGGTTTTTGTGCCCAATTCTACCAATTCTTGGTGATTTTTTGGACAAGTTTGAGGGATTTGATATCATAGCAATGAAATTAAAATGAAGACAAAAAAACGGGAAAAGAAACAGGTGATGAAGGAGGGGATAGGAGTGAAATACAAAAACACGTTGGACAAGCATAAGGAAGAGGAAAGAGGAAAGTGGATGTGACTGGTAGGAGGTAAGTTGTTTCGGGATGGGTGTGTGTGTGTGGGGATTGGAGTGGTTTGGTGGGGTCGGGAGGCAGGGTAGCCGGGGGCATGTGCAGAAGAATAGGATCTAAGTGCATTTGGCAATGTCAACATTGCAAGTGCATTTTCCAAAGTCCGCGAATAAAGTCAAAAGCTCCGTGATCCTCGTGATGTGCGCAGAAGAGAAATGCTTTTCCCGTCTCATGCAGAAATCTGTCTCCAGTGCGAAGGAAGGAGAGAGAAAATGAAAGAAAAAAGAAAAAAAAATAAGCGAGAAGGGAGTGGAAGGAAGTGGCTCGTTTGGGAATATTTTCTAAATCTTTCGTGATAAGTGTTCGACAAGACCTGGAATTTCTTGCATTCGTTGGGGGTTGGGGTGGGCGGGGGAGACGATTTCCAAGTCTTGGTTTTGCTTCTTGATTACCCGATAGGTCAACTCGGAGGAGGTGTTCAGTATATGTAGACAGGAATTCGTAGAATAAAACTATATTTTCTTACTTTCTCTTCATGTTATTCTCCTAGCATCTAACTTTCTAAGTAAATTCTTTCCTTTATCTTCCCTTGTGAGACATTCTCCAAGTCTTGGTGTTGCTTTCTTGATTGTCAAGTTAACCCAGAGGAGGTATTCAATATATAGACAAGAATTCATAGAGTAAAACTATCTTTTCCTCATATTCTTATCTTAATTTTTTAGCTTCTAACTTTCTAAGTAAATTCTTTGCTAATATCTTCCCCTGTGAGACATTTCCCAAGTCTTGGTGTTGCTTCTTGATAATCTGGTAAGTTAACCTAGAATGTGTATTCAATATATAGACAAGAACTCATGCATTAAAACCATGTTTTCCTTATTTTCTTATCTTAATTTTTTAGCTTCTAACTTTCTTAGTAAATTCTTTGCTTTATCTTCCCCTGTTAAAGAAATTAAAATTGATTAGAAGGAATACGAACGTAGACAGACACAGTGAACGTTA
>NC_087217.1:50495725-50515725 GCF_015104395.2 Macrobrachium nipponense | reverse complement strand
TCTCTCTCTCTCTCTCTCTCTCAGTAA
The DNA here is from genome assembly GCF_015104395.2 of Macrobrachium nipponense. Classification (NCBI taxonomy): domain Eukaryota; kingdom Metazoa; phylum Arthropoda; class Malacostraca; order Decapoda; family Palaemonidae; genus Macrobrachium; species Macrobrachium nipponense. Next base: position 50,515,698 of record NC_087217.1, on the reverse strand, counting down.
TTTACAGCTTAGCAATTTTAATCAGCCAGCAACTACTCGTAACTCTCTCGCTCTCTCTCTCTTTCTTTCTCTCTCTCTCTCTTCTCTTCTCTTCTCTTCTCTTCTCTTCTCTTCTCTTCTCTTCTCTTTCAGGAATTTACAGCTTAGCAATTCTAATCAGCTAACAACCAATTATGACTTTTTTTGCAATTATATGGAATATGTAGGTTCAGCTTAAAACTATATTTAAATGAGAGAGAGAGAGAGAGAGAGAGAGAGAGAGAGAGAGAGAGAGAGAGAGAGAGAGACTGGTTTTGTATCGTGGATGTACTTAAACTTTCATGATCATCAACAGATGTCTGTGATATCTCAAGAAGAAATGAATTATAATCTCCTCTCATAACTCGTAAAATAGTAGTAAATATTTCATTCTCTTCCCTTTGAAGAAAAAAAAAAGGAAGAACCATCTGTCTTTTGATGACCATAATTTAAGCTGCAATTTGTAATTAAACTCTGCTTAATTGCTCTCAAATATATCAAGAGTTCCTGAAGTATTTTCCAACCACATCTATATGCGCAACTTTATAGACCCTTCTGGAGAATGAAGTTTTACCTCTTGCTCGCCGGAATTCGGCTCTTAATGAATGAAAGTCCATATAAAGAAACTCTGATGGAATATTAAACATGGAGACAGTTCAGAATCCTTTTAACTTTAATCGACTCCCATAGCCGTTAAGGAACCGCTATAGGTGCGCATGCGTCGTCGTCGTACGTTTTTCTTCGGTTTATCCTCATGAAGAATATGAATTTAATGTGAAGATGGAGTTCTGGTGAATTTTGTATAGCCTTAGAATAGGTCGGTATAGCCTAGCTGTTTATATTATTATTATTATCTTTTTTTTTTTTTTTTTTTTTTTTTTTTTGCTCTATCACAGTCCTCCAATTCGACTGGGTGGTATTTATAGTGTGGGGTTCCGGGTTGCATCCTGCCTCCTTAGGAGTCCATCACTTTTCTTACTATGTGTGCCGTTTCTAGGATCACACTTTTCTGCATGAGTCCTGGAGCTACTTCAGCCTCTAGTTTTTCTAGATTCCTTTTCAGGGATCTTGGGATCGTGCCTAGTGCTCCTATGATTATGGGTACGATTTCCACTGGCATATCCCATATCCTTCTTATTTCTATTTTCAGATCTTGATACTTATCCATTTTTTCCCTCTCTTTCTCTTCAACTCTGGTGTCCCATGGTATTGCGACATCAATGAGTGATACTTTCTTCTTGACTTTGTTAATCAACGTCACGTCTGGTCTGTTTGCACGTATCACCCTATCCGTTCTGATACCATAGTCCCAGAGGATCTTTGCATGATCGTTTTCTATCACTCCCTCAGGTTGGTGCTCGTACCACTTATTACTGCAAGGTAGCTGATGTTTCTTGCACAGGCTCCAGTGGAGGGCTTTTGCCACTGAATCATGCCTCTTTTTGTACTGGTTCTGTGCAAGTGCCGGGCATTCGCTTGCTATGTGGTTTATGGTTTCATTTTTCGTATTGCACTTCCTACATATGGGAGAGATGTTATTTCCGTCTATCGTTCTTTGAACATATCTGGTTCTTAGGGCTTGATCTTGTGCCGCTGTTATCATTCCTTCGGTTTCCTTCTTTAGCTCTCCCCTCTGTAGCCATTGCCATGTGTCATCGCTGGCTAGTTCTTTAGTCTGTCTCATGTATTGTCCGTGCATTGGTTTGTTGTGCCAGTCCTCTGTTCTGTCTGTCATTCTCCTGTCTCTGTATATTTCTGAGTCTTCGTCTACTTTTATTAGTCCTTCTTCCCATGCACTCTTTAGCCACTCGTCTTCACTGGTTTTCAGATATTGCCCCAGTGCTCTGTTCTCGATGTTGAAGCAGTCCTCTATACTTAGTAGTCCTCTCCCTCCTTCCTTTCGTGTTATGTATAGTCTGTCCGTATTTGCTCTTGGGTGTAGTGCTTTGTGTATTGTCATATGTTTCCTGGTTTTCTGATCTATGCTGCGGAGTTCTGCCTTCGTCCATTCCACTATTCCTGCGCTGTATCTGATTACTGGCACTGCCCATGTGTTTATGGCTTTTATCATATTTCCGGCGTTGAGTTTTGACTTGAGTATCGCCTTGAGTCTCTGCATATATTCTTTCCTGATCGTGTCCTTCATCTCTTGGTGTTTTATATCCCCTCCTTCCATTATTCCCAGGTATTTGTATCCCGCCTCATGTATGTGTTCGATTATTATTATTATTATTATTATTATTATTATTATTTGCTGGAAGGAGACCTTCATTAATATAGGTTTTATTGAAAGTAATAGCTATTTCAACCGCGTTTATTTTGTATGGAAGTTTCTCTATTATTCTTATTAACAATAAGATGAATAGAGAAACTTCTATTCAAAATCAACGTGGCTGAAATAGCCATTATTTTCTATTATTATTATTATTATTATTATTATTATTATTATTCAGAAGACGAACCATACTTACATATACATATATAGCACAAGCCTTCGGGTGCCATTGACTTGAAATTCAAGCTTCCGAAGAATATGGCGTATGTTAGAAAGAGGAGATAACTTATTAAGAAAGAAAATAATGAATTAACAGATTAGTAAATGAATAGATAAGAATGTAAGTAAATTATTAGAATACAAGGAGGATTGTATTAATGTGTCGTCAGCTGTGAGTGAGAGGAGAAGATTGCCAAGGGGAAGAATCTAAGGGCTTTCCCTCACCCCCCCCCCCCCCGCTAACCTTTAACCAATCCCCAGCGCCGCCCAACTTCTTCCCCCCCCCCTTCCCACCGCCCCCTCCCTCAGGACCAGCTGTTTGGTTGTGGACACAAGAGTCTCACTCGATACTGACGGGTACATTTGGCCATCAGATTGCACCAACGACCAAATTAGGAGCCTCAAATGGGAGAGAAAAAGATCTGAACGATCATCAACTCCGCACCTCCTCCTCCTCCTCCTCCTCCTCCCCCTCCTCCTCCTCCTCATCCTCCTCCTCATCATCCTCCTCCTCCTCCTCCTCACCCTCCTCCTAATCAGTCAGCTCTTCGTCATACTGCTGCTTCTGTTAATTTTATCATTTTCTCTTCTCTTACTTTGTCATTTACCACTAATTTTCCTTCGTCACCTCCTCCTTCTTCTTCTTCTCCTCCTCCTCCTCCTAACCCTCCAGCTCCTCTTCCTCTTCCTACTGTTGAGTCTGTTATCTCTTCTCTTGTTTCTTCTGCCCCTTTTCACTCTCCGTCATTTGCTAAGTTGCTAAAATCTATTTCTACCACTTTTACTAATAATTTATCGCGTTACTTGAGTTTCTGGATGTCACTTTTATCATTAATCTTTTTTTTTCCTAACCTCCAGGTCTTCTACCTCCTTCTCCTCTTACTTCAATTATTCCTCAATATATTTCGCGTTAGAAAATTCCTAATCAATTGATTGTCAACTCGTTTGAATTGCAGTTTCTCTCCTAATTACGCATTTGGATGCTCAGTGCCTTCACCTTCGTATAACTTTCAAGAGATTAATAAGTTTTTTTATCGTCTCATGAAATCATAATGAGTTTAGGTACGAATTTGAGGATTCTAAACATTGCAAATATTTTTTTTATTGTCTTTTAGTTGTTAAATTGTTCCTTTTTTTAAATAAATTGTTTTTATATTTTGTTTTATATTTTTATTTCTTAATTCCTTTTTTTTTTTACTTTTGCTACCTTTTATGTTATGTAATTATTTTTTTTTTAATGTGTTTATAATTTTGTTGGAATTTTTTTCCGCCTATTGAAGTCTGAACGATTTAACCCGACCAATACAAAAACAATATATAAACGTTAAAAGAACTTCCACACCCACCTCCCCACCCCAACACCATCCCTCTCTCGCCCTTTCCCCCCTGTCTCCAACCTCCCCTGCCCAGCTCCCCCGCCCCTCCCACCTTCCGCGAGGAGCGACCTCCCGTCGTGCCTGGTGACAACTGCGCTATTCATTGGTCATGCAACTCGAAAATTAAAACTATTGTTTCCGCAGACAACTCCAAGGGGTTTTGTTTTTCGCAGTCGCTAGAGTGATGAATTACCCCGCCACTGAGTTTCGTCCTTTTCCGTTCCGTTTCGTCTCGTCTCGCCTCGTTTCGTTTCGCCGCTATACCTTCCTTCGTCGAGGGTCTAGCTAACTTTAGCAGCTATACTTTCCTCCCGCTGACATCGCTCGCTCTCGCTCGTAGAGAGCAGTCGATGGGTATGATATATAAAGGATTAGTCAAGTTTAATGTATTCTCTTTATTTAGAGAGCAGCCGTGGGTATAATATGTAACAAAGGATTAATTAGGTTTGATGCCTTCTCTTTATCTACAGAGCAGCCGTCGATGGGTATGATATATAAAGGATTACTTAAGTTTAATTCTTTCTCTTTATTCAGAGAGCAGCCGTCGATGGGTATGATATATAAAGGATTCGTTAAATTTGATGCTTTCTCTTTATTTAGAGAGCAGTCGTCGATGGATGTAATATAAATAATAAAGGATTAGTAAAGTTTCATTCATTCTCTTTATTTAAAGAGCAGCCGTCGATGGGTATAATATATAATAGAATATTAGTTAATTTTAAAGTATTCTTATTTTGATTATTATTATCTTTGCAGCGTACGATCCGACAATCAGTTTAGTCCGGGCGACGAGGCGCCTTGTTCTTTCATGCCAAATGTGGGGGCGGGGGGGTTCGGTTTCTTTTGAAGATCTTTCCCGAGAGAATTCACCACTCATTTGCATTATTTGGGACCCCTCTTTTTTTTTTGGAGTGGCAGGTGGTGGTTTTGGGGGCCGGGGCGGGGTGGGGGGGGAGCTACTAATGGTGGGACACCGTGCTTCCTGGAACTGCCCGACGTCATTGTTTTGGTGGTGATAGAAAGACCGCCCGAACACAATTTGGTTAATTCCAAATACCACCCAAAAAGAGGAATTGGAGGAGGAGGAGAGGGAGGGGGAGGGGGAGGGAAAGAAAGGGAGAAGTTTTCCTTCGCTTGAATTAGATTTCAACGAAACCGTCACGTCTTGCTTGATTTTTCTTTCCCTCGGTTTAGTTTTGTGTTTTTGGTGCCGTACTGTAATTGTCTGGTGTTTGCCATTAAAAGCACAGTAGTCTCTCTCTCTCTCTTTGTTTCTCCTCTTTCCTATTGCATTTAAAACACGAAACTTAGTTCTTTTGTTTTTTCGTATTCGGTGCTTTACTGTAATTGTCCGACGTTTGTCATAAAAGTCCAGCAGTTCTCTCTCTCTCTCTCTCTCTCTCTCTCTCTCTCTCTCTCTCTCTCTCTCTCTCTCAATTTTTCTTTTTATTTTCAGTGTTGTATTGCAACTGTCTAACGTCTGCCATCAAAGTACATAAGTTTTTTTTTTCTCTCTCTCTCTCTTTCTCTCTCTCTCTCTTCTCTCTCTCTCTCTCTCTCTCTCTCAATTTTCATTTTTTTTTTTTTTTTTTTTTTTGGGGGGGGGCTCTGTACTGTTATTGTCTATTGTCCGTTATGAAAGTACAAAGTCGGCCTCCCCCACCACCTCCACCCCTCCTCATTTCACTCTCTCTCTCTCTCTCTCTCTCTCTCTTTTTTCTTCTTCTTCTTCTTTTGGTGCTGTACTGTAATTGTCTAATGCTTGCCACGAAGGCGCAGTGGTCCCAACGGCCACCCCCCACACCCCCATTCTCTCTCTCTCTCTCTCTCCGTGTTTTTGTTGCATTCAAAACCCGAAATGTAATTCGTCCAAGACGTCTTTCTTCCATTCTTCAAAATTCGCAACGTCTCTATCCATTCTTGATGGAGATGTGGTCCAGCCACTTTTCTATTCCAGTCGACTGTCTTTTGTCTCCCGTCTTTTCTCTCTCTCTCTCTCTCTCTCTCTCTCTTCGCCGTCTCTTTCTTATCTCACATATCAAGACTGTCACGGCTGCTAATTCACACTTGAGAGACGAGCAATTTGTAAAGGATTATTTTTATCCGCTTTATCTCGCCTTGTCTCTTTCTTTCTTGCTCTCTTTCGACGTGGATAATTTCTGATTTAATTTTCGTAAATCGTTTATACCGCGCCTGCACATGTATGTATGTATTTTAATATATATATATATATATATATATATATATATATATATATATATATATATACATATATTATATATCGTATGTGTGTATGCAAGTGTGTTCATTGATTACTTACACACGCCTCATTTTTATGGTTATTTACATATCTATCCACGTATATCGCCCAACGTCTAATTCATTATACCTCGGGAATAACTTGCTCACCAGGGTGTTAACAATATCTCAAATGATTTTTTTATGCTTTGAAATGTTAGGCAGCATATCGCACATTAACACCGAATTTGCTATACCTTAGGAGGTATTTACACCCACAGGTCAATATAAAATATGCGCACCTACTTTGACAATGCTATGAACCTGCGCCTCTTTGGGTTAGTAAGTAGGTGAGAGTAGACTTACTGCATTTAGCCTTGTTGAACTCCGTATGTTTTTTCGATTTCCTTTCTGGTTGTAATAATATTTCATTCGTCCATTTCTTCAAAAATTTTTCTCGGGTCCACAGCGTTTTATTTTATTTGGTCATTTGATCATTTCTAATTTTAATTTCTGTAACAAATTAAACTGGAAGTAAGTGGATTCAAAACTGTATCTAACAAATATCTTTATTTGTTTTCTTTTTCCCGATAATTTGAAATCGTTTGAATAGGATCGCTACCATTATAGATTGATTTCTGTGTGAGTGTGTGTGTGTGTGTGTGTGTGTGGGTGTGTGTGTGTGTGTGTCGAATTATAGTTTTGTCACTTATTTTTTTGCCCTTTCCTTCTTTCTATTTCATCGTTATTCATATAGGAAATTTTTGTTTGTCGAGTATCGCTTTACATAAGAATAGATTTACGCAATGTGTATTATAATATAATAATAATAATATGCTGGAAGTAAACCCTCTTTTAAACGTGTTTTCTTAGAAGTAATTGCTGCCTCTGCTGCGTTAATTCTATCAAGGATAGGGAAGAACCTTGATAAAATTAACGCAGCTGAGGCAGCAATAATAACAACAACAACAACAACAACAAGAATAATAATAATAATAATAATAATAATAATAATAATAATAATAATAATAATAATAATAATAATAATAGTAAAATATCGATTCTTACAGAATATTCGGTCAAAACAAGAAGCCGCTATTATTAAGAGATAAAATTTAAAGGTGAGCTAGTAAAGTAGATAACGTGTGCATTACATATCGCCATCAAACAGATGTGGAAAGTTACTTTTATTACTTATAAAAAAACGAACATTATCGAATAAAAGCTTTTTTTTTATCTGGAAAAAGAAAACATCTGCTATTATTTTTAATGGTAGCCGACGTTAAAAAATAAAGATTATTTCTGAAACGGAAACTAATCCCTCTGTACATAGATGGATGTACAGAACTGTTGCACAATGAAAAAAAATCTTTTTGATTTAGTTAACTTTAAAAGCTATTGCTCGTATTGCATGTTGCAGAAAAAAATACGTGCATGTGTCAGTAATATAAAAACAGATGTGTTTCGATGCAATAACAGACAAGACAGTGGGAACATGTGTACGTAGGTAAACACAGAATATGTTTTTCATAGCATCTAACAGGTAGCTTGATAAAAAGATGTTTGAATTAATACATTTCTAACTACGCATCATAAATAAAATACAAAGAAAGCTGCACATAAACTGTTCACTTAAATAAACTTAGAATAAGGGACTTGAATCACATCTAATTTATTTACTTACATTTTTATCTGTTTATTGATTGAAATTCCAATTTAGGTCATATATATATAGTATATATATATATATATATATATATATAATATATATATATATATATGTGTGTGTGTGTGTATGTGTGTGTGTGTGTGTTGTGTTTATTATATATATATATATATATATATATATATATATATATATATATATATATATATATATACTGTATATATAATCAATTTCTCCTGTCTATATATACTGTATATCCTTCTGTTACTTCTTTCAAATGAACGCCATATTCTTTGGAAGCTTGAATTTTTAGTTAGTGGCCCGTTTGGCTTGTTCCGCAAGAGTAGGGTACATCTCCTAATAATAATAATAATAATAATAATAATAATAATAATAATAATAATAATAATAATAATAATAATAATCATAGTAGCATGATTCTTAAAATCGAAAAAAAAAATCCACACTTATACTATATGTGTACATATATTTATTTAAAGAAAAAAATGTACAGATTTTGTAGTTTCATCTTTCAATTTACGTACATATACTACATAACTGTGAATTTGTTTTTACAATAATAATAATAATAATAATAATAATAATAATAATAATAATAATAATAATAATAATAATAAGAATAATAATAAAACTATTAATATTATTAATTATTTTTATTTTTTTTTATTTTTTTTTTTTTTTTTTTTTTTTTTTGCTCTATCACAGTCCTCCAATTCGACTGGGTGGTATTTATAGTGTGGGGTTCCGGGTTGCATCCTGCCTCCTTAGGAGTCCATCACTCTTCTTACTATGTGTGCCGTTTCTAGGATCACACTCTTCTGCATGAGTCCTGGAGCTACTTCAGCCTCTAGTTTTTCCTAGATTCCTTTTCAGGGATCTTTGGGATCGTGCCTAGTGCTCCTATGATTATGGGTACGATTTCCACTGGCATATCCCATATCCTTCTTATTCTATTTTCAGATCTTGATACTTATCCAATTTTTCCCTCTCTTTCTCTTCAACTCTGGTGTCCCATGGTATTGTGACATCAATGAGTGATACTTTCTTCTGACCTTGTCAATCAACGTCACGTCTGGTCTGTTTGCACGTATCACCCTATCCGTTCTGATACCATAGTCCCAGAGGATCTTTGCCTGATCGTTTCTATCACTCCTTCAGGTTGGTGCTCGTACCACTTATTACTGCAAGGTAGCTGATGTTTCTTGCACAGGCTCCAGTGGAGGGCTTTTGCTACTGAATCATGCTTCTTTTTATACTGGTTCTGTGCAAGTGCTGGGCATTCACTTGCTATGTGGTTTATGGTTTCACTTTTCGTATTGCACTTCCTACATATGGGAGAGATGTTATTTCCGTCTATCGTACTTTGAACATATCTGGTTCTTAGGGCCTGATCTTGTGCCGCTGTTATCATTCCTTCAGTTTCCTTCTTTAGCTCTCCCCTCTGTAGCCATTGCCAATTGTCATCGCTGGCTAGTTCTTTTGTCTGTCTCATGTATTGTCCGTGCCTTGGTTTGTTGTGCCATCCTCTTTCTTTCTGTCTCCCTGTCTCTGTATTTCTGGGTCTTCGTCTGCTTTTATTAGTCCTTCTTCCCATGCACTCTTTAGCCACTCGTCTTCACTGGTTTTCAGATATTGCCCCAGTGCTCTGTTTTCGATGTTGACGCAGTCCTCTATACTTAGTAGTCCTCTCCCTCCTTCCTTTCGTGTTATGTATAGTCTGTCCGTATTTGCTCTTGGGTGTAGTGCTTTGTGTATTGTCATATGTTTCCTGGTTTTCTGATCTATGCTGTGGAGTTCTGCCTTCATCCATTCCACTATTCCTGCGCTGTATCTGATTACTGGCACTGCCCATGTGTTTATGGCTTTTATCATATTTCCGGAGTTGAGTTTTGACTTGGGTATCGCCTTGAGTCTCTGCATATATTCTTTCCTGATCGTGTTCTTCATCTCTTGGTGTTTTATATCTCCTCCTTCCATTATTCCCAGGTATTTGTATCCTGTCTCATCTATGTGTTTGATGTTGCTCCCATCTGGTAGTTTTATCCCTTCAGTTCTCGTTACTTTGCCTTTTTGTATGTTGACTAAGGCGCATTTTTCTATTCCAAACTCCATCCTGATGTCCCCAGATACAATCCTTACAGTCTGGATTAGGGTATCTATTTCCTTGATGCTCTTACCATACAGCTTGATGTCGTCCATGAACATCAGATGGTTGATTCTGTTGCCTCTTTTCTTGAGTTGGTACCCGGCATCCATCTTCTGTAGTACTTTTGTCATGGGAATCATGGCTACTACGAAGAGTAGTGGGGACAGTGAGTCGCCCTGGAAGATCCCTCTCCTGATATTAACCTCTGCTAGTCTTATTCCAGAGCTTGTAAGTATTGTATTCCAGTTGCGCATTGTATTTTTGAGGAAGCTGATGGTATTTTCCTCTGCCCCATATATTTTCAGGCATTCTATTAGCCATGTGTGTGGTATCATGTCGAAGGCTTTCTTATAGTCTATCCATGCCATGCTTAGGTTGGTTTTCCTTCTCCTACTGTTCTTCATTACCATTTTGTCTATCAGGAGCTGGTCTTTTGTGCCCCTACACTTCCTTCTGCAGCCTTTCTGTTGGTGGGGGATGGTGTTTGTCTCCTCTAGGTAGTTGTATAGCCTTTCACTGATGATACCTGTTAGTAACTTCCACATTATTGGTAGGCAGGTGATAGGCCTGTAGTTACTGGCTATATTTCCCTTACTCTTGTCTTTTTGTACTAAGGATGTTCTTCCTGTGGTCATCCATTTGGGTGCTTGGTGATTTGAGATACAATGCTGGAGTTGTTCTGCTATTCGTGGGTGTAGGGCCTTGAAGTTTTTGAGCCAGTATCCATGGACTTCATCGGGACCTGGGGCTTTCCAGTTTGGCATTTTCTTTAGTTGGTGTCTGACTGTGTCTGTCGTGATGTCTGTGAATCTTGTTTTATTCTCCCTGTTTCTTCTTCCTTGACTTCCTGGAGCCATGTTGCATGTTTGTTGTGTGATACCGGATTGCTCCATATGTTTTCCCAGAGTCTCTTACTTGGTTCGGCTTCGGGAATTTCTGGGTGGTTGTCTTCCCCTCTTAGTTGGCTGTATAGTCTTTTCTGGTTGGTTCCGAATAGTTTGTTCTGTTGGTATCCCTTATTCCTGTTCATGTACCGTTGGATCTTATGTGCTTTGGCCTTAAGCCTCTGTTTTACATCTTCTATTGTGTTGTTTAGTCCCCTCTCTTGTACTTTGTATTTCTCGTTGAGTTCCTCCCTTGTTTTCTTGCTTCTTAGCCTTTTTTCTGCCATCTCTTTCAGTTTACTCAAGTCAGATCTCATCACCATGATTTGCTTTTCCAGGCGCCTTTTCCAAGGAGGTTGCTGTTTTGGTTGCTGTTGGGTTGGTTGTGCTGGTGGTGTTGGTGTTCGAATTCCCATCAGTTCTGCTACTAATCTTGCTCCTGCATATGTCAAGTTATTTGTTTCTGTGATACTGGTGGTGTGTATTATGCCCATTATTTCATTGACCTCACTTGTTTTCTCCCTTAATTTCTTGGTGTTGTAGGCTTTCATGGAGGGGATCTTTGTTCTCTCTGTATCTGGCTCCATCCATTGTCTAATCTTTTCTACCCATTCCGTCCTCTCTGTTACTTCGTCGGTGTTTCTTCGTGTGTCGTTGTTTGATACCTCATCCTCCCTGTCGTCTTCTGTGGCATCGTCTCTCAGTTCGTCTTCGTGTAATTCGTTGTCGTGTGACATTTCCCTTTCCTTATTATTATTATTATTATTATTATTATTATTATTATTATTATTATTATTATTATTATTATTATTATTATTATTATAATGATAGCGACAACTATTGCTTTGATAAAGTGCATGATAGAAAAGACTAGTATAAAATATAGCTGAGTCTCTGATTATGAAAGTATCTTGAAACCCCCACCCCCCAAAAAAAAAAATCCAAATTGAAGATCTACAGTAGAATTTCAACTTACCAGAAGCTTTGGTCGTCTGGGCTTTTTGATAGTTAACAAAAGAATGTAACAGAGACCTTAGATTATGGCCTGAACTTGAAAAAAAAAATCCACATTGAAGACGTACAGTAGCATTTCAACTTGCCAGAAGTTTTGGTCGTCTGGCCTTTTTGATCACTGACAAAAGTATGTGGCAGAGACCTTAGATCATGGCCTGAACTTGAATATTTCCCAGATATCTTATATCTAACAGCAATGCCGTGTAGTTCCTAACCAAAATTAACCTTTACTTATCGGTTGACGTTCATTGTGCATGAAAGATGTATCTTAAAAGATATCACTCTAAAACGGTTGTGTAAAAAAAATAATCATAAAAGGTAGATGTTGAGTGCATAAGTCCGCTAAATTGAGGTGTTGTTATCAAGAAAAATATTTTCATTAGTGACAAGTTGATAGATAACGAAACCTATCCAATCATAATTACTTTGATTCTGCAGTCACATCTCGGTCATAATGTACATAAGAGGTGTATTTTAAAATATATCACTCTAGGACGGTAGTAAAGGGAAAATAATCATAAAAAGGTAGATGTTGAGTGCATAAGTCCGCTAAATTGAGTTGTTGTTATCGAGAAAAATATTTTCATTAGTATAAGTCGTTAATGCAACCTATGCAATCATAATTGCTTTGATTCTGAAGTCACATCTCGGTCATAAGCTTCTGATTGAGGAATGAAACGACGAGCAAATACAGGCCACGTATACAAACCACACCTCGAATCTGAGTGACACGTTTTTGGCGACTTGAATGCAGGGCGTATTTTCATGCGGAATTGCATTCCGAATTCCTCCGACATGTAGAACGGCGCATCTTCCCTATCCCCCCCCTTCCTTCCCACCTCCTATACCCCCCCCCCTCCCCCCCCCTTTTTTTTTCTCCTCATTCCGCGAATTGCAGATTGCATATTTTCATTCCTTCGTTATCTTGATTCGATTCGAATACTTCCTTCCCCCCACCCCCGCCCCACCAGCCCCCACCAATCCCAAACCCTCCCATCTTCGTATATTCGTATAGTCTCCTCTGGGTCCTCCCCACCCCTCCGCTCCGGGTTCCACCGAACCCCAGCCCCCGCCCCCCTTCGTATATTCTTATAGTTTCCTTCGGGTACCCCCTCCTCCCTCCGCTCCGGGTTCCTCCGAATCCCAGCCCCCCACCCCCCTATCTTCGTATATTCGTATAGTCTCCTCCGGGTCCTCCACTCCCCCTCCCCCCTCCGGGTTCAGGTTCTTGGCGGTCTCTTCTTCCTTTCCCTTGTCTGTTCGTCATAAATTTGATAGCGGGTCTTCAGCGTGCGTCCATACCTGTCTCGGAACAAAAGGAACGGGAGGGAGGGGGGGAGGGGAAATATGTCGCGTCGGAATCCGACCGTCTTCTCTCGGCGACATCCCGAAACGTGCGTCGGGTATTAGCGCTTCGTTCCTGTGTAGTAAAGTGTGTCGAAGCAGCCGTCTTCGAATACCTATCGGATGCTCGGACCCCACACAACACAGGTGAAAATTATCCAATTGGGAATTCTTTCGCTTTTTTTTATGATTTTTTTTTTTTTTTTGGTGATTACTTTTTGGTGATTTTTTTTTTTTTTTTTTTTTGGTGCAGCCTCGAACGCCAACTGTTGTTCCTTCTCTCTCTCTCTCTCTCTCTCTCTCTCTCCTCTCTCTCTCTCTCTCTCTCTCTTTCGAGCTAAAAGACGCTGGGGATTTCTTTGTTTGTATGGAGCTTTTACGTTGCATGGAACCAGTGGTTATTCAGCAACTGGACCAGCGGCTTTACGTGACTTCCGAACCACGTCGAGAGTGAACTTTTATCACCAGAAATACGCATCTCTCACTCCTTAATGGAATGGCCGAGAATTGAACCCACGACCACCGAGGTGGGACGCTAATACCATATTAACCACGCCGCTGAGGCGCTTACGCTGGGGATTTCGGCCGCTCTAGCAGCGAAAAGAACCACCACAAGACACCGTTCGAAGAGAGATCGTATCGTAGCCTCGAGTTTTATTGTGGTTTGGTCTGTGTCTCGGAACCTATTTTCGAGACTCGTTATGAAGCTTTGGGTCTCAAACGAGAGGCAATACTTCCCCCCCCACACACGCCCCCCACAAGCCCACCCCCCCCCCCCCCCCCCAAAAAAAAGACCCTCCCTGCCTCCTCCACGAAAAGCCAATGTTGTCGCAAAACGGAATGGAGTAGGTGATGAAACGAATGTTAGACGCTGTTACGAAAGAACGTTTTGAATTCCTGGCACTAATTCCCTTCGGCCGAAGAATAATGGTCGCTCGCTACTTCGAAATAAACTGAGGTTTACCTATAACGTCATCTAATTTTTATCATTCAAACTATAGAGAAATGTCAATTGTTCATTTTCTCTATCGCATAATTTATTTAAAGTTTCGTATTTTACATCAGCGCAAAATTCAAATATGACATGAGCTGGACTAGAGTCCAATTACATTCAAAATGAACAGATTGAGAAGTAGTTGAGAGAGTGTGTGAGAGATAGACAGATAGATAGATCGATAAAGATAGAGAGATAAAGAGAGAGAGTGAGACGATGTGAAGGGAAGCAGTATAGAAATTTAATTTCATCTCACGGAATAAACCCGAAAGAGAGAGAGAGAGAGAGAGAGAGAGAGAGAGAGAGAGAGAGAGAAGGGAAGAAGTATAGAGATTTAATCACATCTCACGAAATAAAACCGAGAGAGAGAGAGAGAGAGAGAGAGAGAGAGAGAGAGAAGAAGAAGAAGTATGGAAATGTAATTTCATATCACGGAATAAAACCCGAGAGAGAGAGAGAGAGAGAGAGAGAGAGAATGGTAAAAAACAAGAGAACACGTGGTAATAAAACTTACTTTATCCTACAGGAAAAAATGCCGAACGTGAATTGAAAAGAGAGAGAGAGAGAGAGAGAGAGAGAGAGAGAGAGAGAGAGAAAGCCCGAACAAGCCCTACCGGTGTAACTCCATTGAGCGTTTTACATTTGGACAGCAATGCTGCCATTTTTCAAATCTCCTCTCGTTCGAATGTGACGCCTGAATGCGATCGCCGTTGATATACGAGGCGCGCGGTCTTCCGAATGCATTTTACGACCGGTTATGTTGCGTTTAATTTTGCAAGATTTGACATTAAATGCAAATTAGTGCATAAAACTCGCGCGCCGGTTTCCAATGGCCGCTGTATCTCCCCCCCAAAAACAAAAATGTCCGGCCCGTTTTATTCTAACATTCATTGTTCCACAAAAGTAAATGAATTGTGATCTTTATAGAGGCGGCTTCGGCCTTATCGCCCCGCGGTAAAACGCCCCCCCCCCCCCCCCGCCCAACCGCCCAACCCCCCGTGGGGTGTTGGGAGGTTATTCTGATCCTCCGAAAAGGGTTTACACCTGGTCGTTCTTCTTCTTGGTTTACGCGTCCAGAATGGAGTTCGATCGTGCTGGCGAGTAAATCTAGCAAATTGACGGAATACTAAGGCGGGCCTATTGTGGCCCCGGTGGGACCTGTAGCAGACACGAGCAGATGCGAATCGGACAGAAAATGCTTGGAGATAAAACACACACACATACACACACGCACATAGGATAAAAAGGAAAAACTATTGAAAGTCCAACGATAAAGGGGGAAGGAGCGATTGGGACGGGCTGTTTTCATACGATGCGAATTGGTTGCTAGTATCTGTTCGAAATAATCCCCCCGTGGTTACGGTGCGCGTTGCAGAATCATTTGCAAATCGTTTGCGCTAATGTTGCGAAATGGTTTTCACAAAGGGGGTATGCACTGAATCCGTTGCATAATTTAGTATTTTATGAAAGCAGTTATGAATACCCCTCAGGGGGCCCATTCGGTTTTGATGAAATTAATTCGAGTTAATCCATAGTTATGCAGAGACCAACACTAGTTTGTTACATATGATTTTAAAAGAAAACCAAACAATGATTGAAAATGAGATTATATATATATATATATATATATATATATATATATATATATATATATATGTGTGTGTGTGTGTGTGTGTGTGTATGTATATGTGTTATATATATATATATATATATATATATATATATATATATATATATATATATATATATATATATATATATGTCGAGGAATGCTGTGCTGCCATCTCTTGTGTATCTTTTCACTCCATGGACTAAAGAAGTTATTTCTTTATTTGGTTGTCCTTGTTTGTTTTTGTTAACATGGAGAGTCCCCGGCATTTCTCTGATCACTACCTGACACCTAGCCACCCGTAACAGAAAGTACTGAAAAGACTCCTTTATATAAATTGTTCTATGTATTAGTGTATTATATAATGTCGTGTGTTAAAGTGATTCAGTGTTTATAAGTGTATACTGTATAACTAATGAAGATTGTTTGTGTATTGGAAATGCCATATGTTAACCTGTGAGTGTTTAAAAGTTTAGAGTATAACAAGGTTTGCATTAAGTTTTACTTCATTGTGCATTTTCTGCAGTAAAGAACATATTTATATTATATAAAGTTATATAGCTGTAAATATGTTTATATTTTGCAGAACTCCTTAGACCTTGGTCAGTCTTCTTCATTCTTGGTCCTAGACCCTAGACTCTTGGTCCTTGGATCTTATTTCATCCTTAGAGACTCATGATTCTTCGTCAGATTGTAATCACGTGCAGTGCTTTTCCTGATCCTGATTATACTCGCAGATCTAATAGACCTTAGATTATTACAGAAGTTCCTGGTGTATACATGAAGTTTGTTAATTTTGTATGTTTCAGTCTGTAAATATATTTTTTTAAGTAAATAGAATTTTTCATTTTATACCTTTATATTAAAAATTAAACAAGGAAACTTAAAAATGAACAATCATGTATATTTTTAAAAGAACCAGAGTTCATGGAATATTAAATATATAAAAACCATAACTCGAGAATATATATATATATATATTATATAATATATATATATATATATATATATATATATATATATATATATCTATATATATCTATATATACCTATATATATATATATATATATATATATATATATATATATGTGTGTGTGTGTGTGTATATACATATATATATACACACACACACTATATATATATATATATATATATATATATATATATATATATATATATATATATATATATATATAGATATATATATATGTGTGTGTGTGTGTGTGTGTGTGTGTGTGTGTGTGTTAACAAAGTATCACCTATCACTTGCATGCAAATATGACTGTAATACCTATTTCAAATACTGTGATTTAGTTTCTCAAGAGGTATTTTCTCATTCCAACAGGCAATGGCCCTACCCAAAAATCTTGTCGACCTGCTTTCAAGTCACCATGAATTCAACTTGAATGATAATAGGTTCGTATTAGAATTTACTAAAAATATCTTTTAGGGGTAATGAGGAATTAAGATAGAAAAAGTAACGCATACATAAAAGAATCAGTAGACAATGGTGAAAATCATGCATATCGTAAGGGTTGATGTCTGGACAAACATTGATGCAATATACGAAGCGTTCTACAAGATTTTACCATTACAGTCAGTTAAGGTAGATGTATTTAATAATAAACTCCCATCATGGTGCTAACCAATAGTTTGGCAGTTGATAGTTTGATTTATGTATCATATTAGTATCATGCTGGTCATAAGGTGGTCTTAAATAGTAATAAAATATGGAATAGTAATAATATCTGTAATGATCAGAACAAGCCCAATTTTCATGTGATTTTCTGAATCATGACTAACCTAATTATGAACTAACCGTTTTAATATGGACTCAGGATAAGAATGCAAATCATGAATTCAACACCATATTACGACTTAGTTGTCGATTTACGCTTTACTAGTTTGAATATTTTTCGTGTTCCCCCTTCATTACAACAGACAGAATTTTCTAACCTCTCGAGGCACTCCATCATTTAAAATCCATGGTGTTGCGAACTATAGTAGATTCACATAAACCGTGCATCTGATGTTTAAGCCCGTCCCATACGACGCTCCTGATCGACTGTTGATAAGCCAATCGCAGGGCTGGAAGCCCTGTCTCTCTCGAGATTTCACATAGGTAGAATGTATGTTCCACCTCTCCTGAGGGATATTTTTGACAGACGTATCCCTCAGGAGTGGTGGAACATACATCCTGCCAATGTGAACTCTCGAGAGAGGCTGAGTTTCCAGCCATGTGATTGGCTTATGAACAGTCAATCAGGAACGTCGTAAGGGGTGGGCCTAGACATCAGATGCACGGTTGATGTGAATATACTATAGCTATGCAAGGATACTTTGGGTTGCCGCTACTGCATAATACAACAACAGAAACTCTGCTGATGAAGTCTGATATTCCCTTGTGGGTGTTAGACGCAGGATTCTATCTTCATATGAATAGGCTTCTTATTATCATAAACTACAGAATTGATTTAACCAATGTATAATACGTACCATGTAGGAAATATGAATAAATACGTTATATCTCAAAATACTGTTCAGAATCACATACGATACATCAGATGTAATCGGTTTGAGTAGACGCTATAAATATTCAGTATAACGTATGAAAAAGTATAGCTAGCATACAAGCATAATACAACCGAGAACTTCCAGTTTCAACAACAGTTCAGAAATTAATGTGTCTATGGTCATATAGACATCGGTACATTACGTTACCTATAAATTCGCAAATATAAAAAATAAGGTTTCCGTGATCTTACCAACATGCCAGGTGATTGGTAAGCCGTCTCGTTATCTTTATCTAATTACCTCGTAAAATACAATAGACAAAATCGTCAAGTGAAGCCTCCATTCGTTCGGAGCGAGTGACTCACAACGCCTCCGAAAGCCCTCACTACACAGACACATTTACTACAGATGTACATTTCACGAAGTTATTGAATGTGAGTATTGCTTTCAATCATTAATAAGTATCAATTTCCATCACAAATGACAGAATTACCATTTTATTTTGAATGACTGAAAATTTAAGATAAATTTTTGCTGTTTTTGCTGTTGTTGTTGTTATTGTTATCTCGCCCTCCCAAGCAGCCTCATGACATTCCATGGGGGAAAGATGTTGTTGCCGGGGGATGGGTGAGGGGGAATAGAGAGGTAATAGGGGAAGGGGGGGGGGGGGCAGGGTTAGGGGAAGGGAGCGAAAGCTATCATCTCCTCACTTAGGCAGGAGAATCATTAAGACTCCTCATTTGGCTTTATGGCCTATTAGTCCGCCTCGCCGTGTTGTGGTTCGAGACCACGTGACCTCACGTCACCGCCTTTGTAGCGCGCCGCCCCCTGTGACACGGACACGTCCTCAGGTGCGCCCGCCCGGGTGGGTGGCTGGGCGGGCCGGGGCTTTTTCGTCTCGCACACCCGCTGAGGGCGTTGCTGGCGGAGAGAGGTCGTCGGCTAGGGAGACGAAACTGCCTGTGATCGCCAGTCACCGAAGAGGTTTTATTTATTGTCTGCGTCTCCGGTAGACTTCGCCAAGAGTAACCGAATCTTTTATGCCGAAGACGCTAAATCTTGAAATTCGATACTTCTTACTTATTGTAATTTACAAAGTCAGCTGAATTTGAGTTAATATTATATATAGTTTTCTAAGAATATTCACTCTTTAAGAGCAACCGGATCTTTTATACCGAAGTCTTAAAATTGAAATTCGATACTTCTTACATTTTCCACTTTAAAATGTAAGCTGAATTTTAGATAATGTTATAGTTTTCTAAAAATATTCATTGTTATTCTCTACTAAAATGGCTTTTGCTTTCCTATTAGTAAACACAGAGAGAGGTTACGTATTTCCTTTAAAAGGTCCTGGAGACCCTTACACCTGCATTTATATCCCATATCAAGACGTACATCTGGATTTAAATTTCATTATAGACGTTATAACAGTAATTTTCTGTCACAGTACACCTCTACAACCATTTATTAAATTCCTGTAGACCCTTATACCTGTATTCAAATCTCTTTGGTCTTCTGTAAAAGAAAATTATTGAGATGGTTTTTGTCAGACCATCCGCACTTTCTCTGTCCGCCCTCAGATCTTAAAAACTACTGAGGCTAGAGAGCTGCAAATTATTATGCTGATCATCCACCCTCCAATCATCCAACATGC
>NC_087217.1:50475725-50488225 GCF_015104395.2 Macrobrachium nipponense | reverse complement strand
GCAAAAAGATTGCATAAAAAAAGGAAGTAAAAGGCTATCGTAAACAATAAAAAAAATGTGGTCCGATCATTGACCCCTTTGCTGCTAAATCCGTATCAATGAGAAATTCATTTTTGAGCTGAAGTAACGAATAGATGGGCAAGGAGAAGAGAGCAAAAGAAAGCAAAAAAAAGAAAAGCATAAAAAAGGGAAGTAAAGGGCTATCGTATACGAGTATCGTTTGAGGAACCAACTCCCCCCCTCAAAAAAAAAAAAAACTTATGTGGTCCGGTCATTGACCCCTTTTGCTAAATCCGTGTCGATGAGAAATTAATCTTTGAGCTGAAGTCACAAATGGATGAACAAGGAGAAGAAAGCAAAAAAAAAAAAGCATAAAAAATGGAAGTAAAAGGCTATCGTAGATGAGGCTCGTTTAAGGAACCATTCCCCACCCCCCACACCCCCACCAAAAAAAATATGGTCCCGTCATTGACCCCTTTTGCTAAAACCATTAATTTTCAGCTGAAGTAACGAATGGACGAATAAGGAGAAAAAAGCAAAAAAAAAAAAAAGCAATATGAAAGCATAAAAATGGAAGTAAAAGGCTATCGTGGGCACACAGAAAATATATATATATATATATATATATAGATATATAATATATATATATATATATATATATATATATATATATATATATATATATATATGTGGTCCAGTCATTGACCACTTTTGCTAAATCCTTGTCAATGAGAAATTCCTTTTTGAGCTGAAGTAACCAATAGATGAACAAGGAGAAGAAAGCAAAAGAAAGCAAAAAGAAAGCATAAAAAAAGGAAGTAAAAGGCTATCGTAGACGAGGCTCGGTTGTGGAACCAACTACCCACACAAAAAAAAAATTTAGACATTAGATTTTTTGCTTGCCATATTTGAACTTTGATTTATTACAATGTTTTCTGATATTTTAAGTCATCTTCGTACAATGGAATGGGAAGAAATTTTGGAGAAAGAAATAAAATTTTGGGCTAGAATTTCGTAACCAATTTTTTTTTTTTACTTCTTTTGTCTGGACTTCGGACGAAAATACCCAGTCAGATTCAGTTGTTAATCTAGTATCTGTAAATAAATGATATTTTTTCAAAACAAATCTGTGAAAATCTTCTGACCCTCGATAATAATTTATTTTTTATCTAGGGATTTAACAGAAAACTGAATAAAAAATGAGACTGTTTATACGTAAATGAAATATCCTCTATTTTAAGGATAATCATTCCAGCCCTTTTTGTCCTTTGTTCTCTGATTCATTAAAACACAAAATTAGAATATCTTACAAATGGTTAAGGAATAATATATAGTATGTAGAGTACATCTGACATATTTCCACCATTGATGAACATGATTTTAAGGATACGTTAATGACATTTCTGACAAAAGAGTAAGATATAGATATATATATATAATATATATATATATATATATATATATATATATATATATATATATATATATATATATATATATATATATATAGAATAATTTGTACATTTCGACCATTGATGAACAGGATTTAAAAGGTAGTTTGTAACGTCAAACCGCGAAGCACCCAGTCAATCAGTCAATCAAATCACCAGTTGATGGGCGTTTAAAATCTCTCAAGCACATCAGCAACGAAATTACCAGGACCCCATCGGCCTCAGTAAGTTCATTTCCGCTCAGGCACACCACTTTCAGTGACCTTTTCAATCGCCAACAATAACGAACAACGGCTGTTGTGGCCCGTCTCGAAGATCGTCCATTTCTTAGGGAACCAGTGTCTTGAGATCAGGTCTTGTCGTTTGTATAACGGGGCTTCAACAACTAGGTGGTAACGTTACCAATAACGGAGTGTTTTCACTCAAGCTAAACGCTTCTAATCCTCCTCGACCTCCTCCTCCTCCTCCTCCTCCTACTCCTCCTCCTAAGGCAGAAGCACAACAGTCACTCATGCCCATCCCTCAACCTCAATGCCATGCCAATGGGCTTTCCTATGAATCTGTGCCACTCACTTAACTCGCTTAATTTACGAGGGATACCCACCCTCACCCGTGCAGGTCATCATCCAGTTGGAAGGAGAGAGAGAGAGAGAGAGAGAGAGAGAGAGAGAGAGGCATCCCTTGCCCACGCCCCTAGGCATCCCTACGCCCCTGGCTGGATCTCTCTCTCTCTCGCGCTCTCTCTCTCTCTCTCTCTCTCTCTCTCACCCTCCCGCGAAGCCGCATGCCACCACAAGCACGGGAAGTTGGCACTTGAGAGGCCCCCCTGTGAAGCCAGTCAGGCATGGCACCTGTTACCACATAGGGCATGACCCCATCCCAACCCCTGACACCACAAATCAGTGACTTTAATTGAATAGGGGATATGCACTATGTATGCGTACGTGCTTCCTTGTGTATGTGTCTGTATCTGTCTGTCTAGTCTAATTAAACAGTAAAAAAAAAAAGATCTAGATCCCAAGAAAAAAAAACAGCTAGCCATGACAAGGACAGACAAACACATCTGAGTGAATGATGAATGATGTATGCTTTGTTCGTCTCCACCGAGTCTTGATTGCTGCTACAGATAGCGTTTATTCAGAGCGCTAGAGTTGATAGCACTGTTTGTTTTGCTTTGGGGCGAATCACAGTCATACGTAGCCTGTCTGACGGATGGGCACGCCTTGCAAGTCTGTACGTACGTATGGTACGTTTTGAAATGGGCTGTATATATATATATATATATATATATATATATATAATATTATATATATATATATATATATATATATATATATATATATGCTTAAAAAAATCGCAGTAAATGCACGTAACTTCATTGGATAAGCGAATACCACAAGAAAATGTTAGTCAGAAATCCAAGCTCTTTCGTCTTTACTAAGACGGAAGCGCTTGGATTTCTGACTATCATTTTCCTGTGGTATTAGTTTATATATATATATATATATATATATATATATATATATATATATATATACATATATATATATATTATTATATATAAATATATATATGTGTGTGTGTGTTATATATGCGGGGCAGATAGATATATATTGATATGTGTGCCCGTGTGTTGCTGTTTTAGAAGACTGCTCATCATTCTCATTTTATCTCAACAGAGAACACAAAGAAGTGAGACAACCACAACTTTTGTAGATTTTATCTGCCAGCATTACATCACGTCTGTATACAGCTGTTACGATCATTAAATAATGCAAAATGACGTCGAATGTTGCCCAAAAGCAATGTTGAACTTTACTATTGTTAAATAAACTGTAACATACATAAAAACAATGATGAACTTTACACTTTGTTTCAAAAAAATGATCCGACAGAGGTATATATAAGCATGGACTTGTTTTTTTTTTTTTTTTTTTTTTTTTGAAAACACAACAGCAAACGTTTCCCCCGTTTGTTATGTCAACAAATGTTTGACTTCATAAAACGTCATGTGGTCCATTTCCTCAAATAACGGCAATCACTTTGTATTTGTTACGATGCACAATATTACTAAATAAATGTTTCACAATAGTGGAGTCACCCCCTAAAAATATTTTATATCGGCCGGCCGTGTATACGTAATATTACGGACTCTCTTTTACATAAACCTTCAAAAAAAAAGAGAGAGAGAGAGAGAGAGAGAGAGAGAGAGAGAGCGAGAGAGAGAGAGAAATGTTTCTGTAATGAAATATTAGCAATTTAGCGGCGCCTCTTATTTCACAGATTCCAAAATAGGGTTATTTCCACGATTCGGAATGTCAACTATCTATTACCGGTAATCTCGGCTTTGCGTTGCGGCAGCGTGATATACCAATAGATATTTACATGGGGGGGCTGGGGGCGGGGGAAGGGGAGAAGGGGGGGAGGGGGCCATTCGGTATTATGAACTACTACCACTATTTCGAACTCGTTTTTATCGTCCCGTGATATTCACTTTAAATCAGAACCCGGTGAGATTAAGTTGTAGTTTGATTCCGAGTGGGTTTACCGAATGATTTTCGGCGGGCGGTGAAAAAACGGGGGTGAGGGGCGGTAGGGGGGGGGGGAGGGGGGGGGGGGCGGTGAGGGGGGTCTTGGGGGTGCGAGGATGGGAGGCGGAAGATAATTTGTAATGCTTTACTTTTGTCGTCCCCTCCTCCTCCTCCTCCTCCCTCCTCCTCTCCTCTTGCTCTTCTCTTTTTTCTTCTTATCCTTTCCTCTTCTTCGTCCTCTCCCTTGCTCCTCCTCCTCCTCCTCCTCCTCCTCCTCCTGTTCTCTCTCCTCATCTTACCTTCTCTTCTTCCTCCCTTCTTCTTTTAGATAAGTGCTTAATTTTTGCTAAAGAAAATAATAATAATAATAATAATAATAATAATGATTGCAGGTCCACAATAATATATCGCAGGTTGAAGTATATAAAGTGTTTAATGATAATAGCTTTCGAACCCTGCACCAGGTTCATCCTCAGCAAAGTGAACATTATGAATTTAAAAATCTTTCGAAGTAAACTTCTGAAATAGGACAATTATTCCACTATGACGAACGCAAATGAAGGAAGCGCTCAACAGCCCAACTAGGTGATTCCGTTGTGTTCGAAATTCCTGCTGGTTTATTCTGCTGGAACGTCTTGTTGGCTGTGATGATGCTGCACGGTGTTCCCTTGGCGATGCGGCTGTAATAATGCTGGACATCACGTCCCCCGTGTTGTAATCTGTCTGAGGGAGGAGAGCAGAAGAGGGGGCAGCATCAGGCGGAGAAAAAACAGAGCTTGTCTTAAGATTAAAATTTTTAACAAAGTTTTTAAGAATGCAAAAATTGACTAATGGGTCTTCCCCAACGAACGACTTGTTACCGTAAAAAAGCTTGTCCTAAGTTTATGGCGGCACCTTCCACTAGTCTTCTTGTTGGGGAAAACATTTTATTTTTAAAAATTATGTTAGATCCATCCCAATTCGGTCTATGGTTGTTCTTAAAAGCATGGGAGACTATTGCATTGTTCTGTGCATGAAGTGCATATGCTCGTTTGTGTTCCTTTAATCGGGTCGGTAATCCTCTTCCACTTTCTCCAAAATATTTTTCCTTGCAGTCATGACAGGGGATTTCGTATACTCCAGGAATGATAGTATTCTTATCGTTATTGTTGTTTCTGATTAGTTTATGGCTAATGGTGTTTGGGTATTTGAAAACTATTTTGGTATCTTTCTGGCTACTGTTAACGTAATTACATAATTTGTCGAGGTTGGGATTAAATGGGAGGGGTAAGAATCTGTTGGGTTTTCCTTGGGGTTGTTAACAGGACGATAAAATGACTTTCTTAGCTGTGAAATGGCTTTGTCAATAAAATGATCGGGTATCTTAGTCCTCTAAAAGTTGATCGTATGTGCTGAATTTCTCCATCGACAAACTCCGGGTCGCATATTTTAAAAGCACGTAGGGCAAAGTTCATTACTACATTGCTCTTAATGTTATTAGCATGGAATGAATAAAAAAAAAAAAAAATGTATGTAACTTTCGAGTTGGTTGTTTGCGATACACCGAGAATTGAAATTTATAATTATTGTGATCTCTAATGACTAGTACGTCCAAAAAAGGTAGCTTATAATCTACTTCTCTCTCTATTGTGAATTTATGGAGGGGAGAATACTGTTGGCTATTTCTAATAATCTGTTTAAGTTCTGATCGTTTCTTCTTTGGATGACAACGAATATGTCGTCTACATACCTTACCCACCCAGAGCAATGGGTTTTTAATGTAACATCACACCTGTTTAAGATTTCCCTTTCAACAAACTCCATACATAGATTTGCAAGTACGGGCCACAAGGGGGAACCCATTAGCTACACCTTCCTTTTGGGCAAATCCTTGGTTATTGAATTGGAACACTGTTGAGGTTACGCATAATTTTAATAAGTGCAAAGAATTGGTCTACTGGAATAGGAAAACTAATGTTGCCAAGATCATGTTCTTCTTTTAGATTAGTTAGTACAAAGATGCAACAGGAGTTCAATAGGAAACTTAGAAAAATTGCCAACACCCTCTCCGTTACCGCACATAAAGAACTAATCCTTACTAAGATATCCTCCAAATCCCCAACTGTGCCTTATTTTTATGGAGTACCCAAAATACATAAACCAGGATGCCCTTTGAGACCAATTGTTGCTACATGTGGATCTCCACAGAAACAACCTAGCTGTTTGGCTCACTCAAGTACTCAGTAATTTCCTAGGAACATTTTCAAGTGCTCACCTTCAACATTCACATCAATTCATCCAGCGCGTTAGGGAGTTAGGTAGTGTTGACGGCAATATGGCCAGCCTTGATGTTACGGCTTTGTTTACAAATGTCCCCTTAGACGGATGTACTAACTAATCTAAAAGAAGAACATGATCTTGGCAACATAGTTTTCCTATTCCAGTAGACAATCTTTGCACTTATTAAATTATGCGTAACCTCAACAGTGTTCCAATTCAATAACCAAGGATTTGCCAAAAGGAAGGTGTAGCTAATGGGTTCCCCCTTGTCCCCCGTACTTGCAAATCTATGTATGGAGTTTGTTGAAAGGGAAATCTTAAACAGGTGTGATGTTACATTAAAACCATTGCTCTGGGTTAGGTATGTAGACGACATATTCGTTGTCATCCGAAGAAACGATCAGAACTTAAAACAGATTATTAGAAATAGCCAACAGTATTCTCCCCTCCATAAAATTCACAATAGAGAGAGAAGTAGATTATAAGCTACCTTTTTTGGACGTACTAGTCATTAGAGATCACAATAATTATAAATTTCAATTCTCGGTGTATCGCAAAACAACCAACTCAGAAAGTTACATACATTTTTATTCATTCCATGCTAATAACATTAAGAGCAATGTAGTAATGAACTTTGCCCTACGTGCTTTTAAAATATGCGACCCGGAGTTTGTCGATGGAGAAAATTCAGCACATACGATCAACTTTTAGAGGACTAAGATACCCCGATCATTTTATTGACAAAGCCATTTCACGAGCTAAGAAAGCATTTTATCGTCCTGTTAACAACCCCAAGGAAAAACCCAACAGATTCTTACCCCTCCCATTTAATCCCAACCTCGACAAATTATGTAATTACGTTAACAGTAGCCAGAAAGATACCAAAATAGTTTTCAAATACCCAAACACCATTAGCCATAAACTAATCAGAAACAACAATAACGATAAGAATACTATCATTCCTGGAGTATACGAAATCCCCTGTCATGACTGCAAGGAAAAATATTTTGGAGAAAGTGGAAGAGGATTACGACCCGATTAAAGGAACACAAACGAGCATATGCACTTCATGCACAGAACAATGCAATAGTCTCCCATGCTTTTAAGAACAACCATAGACCGAATTGGGATGGATCTAACATAATTTTTAAAAATAACAATGTCCAAACAAGAAGACTAGTGGAAGGTGCCGCCATAAACTTCTTAGGACAAGCTTTTTACGGTAACAAGTCGTCGTTGGGGAAGACCCATTAGTCAATTTTTGCATTTAAAAAACTTTGTTAAAAATTTTAATCTTAAGACAAGCTCTGTTTTTTCTCTCCGCCTGATGCTGGCACCCCCCTCTTCTGCTCTCCTCCCTCAGACAGATTACAACACGGGGGACGTGATGTCCAGCATTATTACAGCCGCATCGCCAAGGGAACACCGTGCAGCATCATCACAGCCAACAAGACGTTCCAGCAGAATAACCAGCAGGAATTCGAACAACAACGGAATCACCTAGTTGGGCTGTTGAGCGCTTCCTTCATTTGCGTTCGTCATAGTGGAATAATTGTCCTATTCAGAAGTTTACTTCGAAAGATTTTTAAATTCATAATGTTCACTTTGCTGAGGATGAACCTGGTGCAGGGTTCGAAAGCTATTATCATAAAACACTTTATATACTTCACATGCGATATTATTGTGGACCTGCAATCATTGTTATCATTTTCGACACTGAAAATTGTGCCCAATAATAATAATAATAATAATAATAATAATAATAATAATAATAATACACAAAATTAAGGTACATATCAATAACTAATTTTATGGTTAGAAATAATTATTTTTAAAAAAGGATTTAAACTTAACTTTCCTTAGATGATGTACTTTCTAATCCTTTCGTCCAACAGCTGCGTCAAGATCACTTTCTTTAGGATGTTTCTGTATTCAGGGAGATAACAAAATATTAAGAAAGAGAGAGAGAGAGAGAGAGAGAGAGGAAGAGAGAGAAGCAAGACATTTTTGAAAAGCTTGTCCTTTTCAGAAGAGATGCACCTTAACATATTTCAATTATTAAGAGAGAGAGAGAGACAGACAGACAGACAGACAGACAGACAGACAAAAGACACAGTGAGAGAGAGGGAGAGAGAGAGAGAGAGAGAGAGAGAGAAAGAAGCGAAGAATTGTTGAAAATCTGCCTTTTTCATAAAGAAAAGCACTTTAAGCACTTTTTTTTAAATGGAGAAAAATTGAGAGAGAGAGAGAGAGAGAGAGAGAGAGAGAGAGAGAGAGAGAGAGAGAGAGAAGCTAAGAATTTTTTAAAATCTGCCTTTTTCATAAAGAAAAGCACCTTAAGCACATTATCTTAAAAATGGAGAAAAATTGAGAGAGAGAGAGAGAGAGAGAGAGAGAGAGAGAGAGAGAGAGAGAGAGAGAGAGAGTACCCTCCTCAACCGTCTTAGTAAAGATCCATCACCGGTGCCCCGCAAAATCTCTACAAGCATATATATAGCAGCGCCAGGGAGAAAGCATCCGATCAACATGACTGTTGATGGACTGGAGGGGAGAGACCCTGACTGACTAAGACCCGATCTCAGTGGGTACGTCAAGCCTTCGAATTCCCGAGTTCGGAAGACGTATACCTACCTGTACGTCCGAAAGACGTAGATATTTATATACTTCTCTGCTGATGGGGCCAAATAGCCGCCCATTAGGGACCCCCGTCCATCACTCGGGGTTTATTTATTGGCAATACCTCATTCACTTTTACTCGTTGTTCGGCAGTAATTATCCCCCCCTAATGTATTGGCCATCGAGTCACATCAGCGATGGATCAGGAGGTTTACGTGTATTAATTAGACTCACTCCATCATTGTTTTTTTTTTTTTAGTGGGTTCCTTCCTGTGCGCGTATAGGATAGTCTCTCTCTCTCTCTCTCTCTCTCTCTCTCTTGAGGTCGACCTTTTGAAGGTCGTTTGGTCCATATGTTGTTTTTACGCTTTTATTTTAGTCCATTTTGGTGATTGTGAATATATGAGATTTTAGAAATGCGTGCTGGATCCTTTAGATTAGAAGGTCCATATGCTTTTTTTTATTTTTTTTTTTTTTTTTGGCTTGGATTTTTTAGGGATTGGCTGCCTTTTTTTTTTTTTTTTAGAAATTTCGACGAAGTTTGATATTTAATATCTAAAAGCTTGGAGATGGAAATAAGAAGGACAAGCTTAGTAAAGATTACAGAGTTAATGAGGGAGTCTCTCTCTCTCATCTCTCTCTCTCTCCTCTCTCTCTCTCTATCTATCTCTCTTTAAAACTATGAACAAGACTCATAAGGAATTCGATAGTGAATATTCAATAAACATGAAAGCTAGCAAGATCATGAAACCTTCCATGTCATCTCTCTCTCTTAAACACACACACACATAGTCTGCCTGCTGGTGTTTCTCAAAGGCACCTTGACACAGCCACCCACCCACCCACCCAGCAAGCGAATAGAAGCTCTTACACGAGTTGAGTAGTCGGCTTTGATAAGAGTCTTTGGTGGCGAGCGAAAGATTATTATGTCTTCGGCATCACCTTTCAACCGCACGAATTAGGGGGTCCTTTTCTCCTTTCAGGTCCCCGATTTCAAATCTGGCAGCAATCACACCAAAATGTTTTATTTATTATTATTATTATTATTATTATTATTACTATTATTATTATTATTATTATTATTAGTTATTTGTTTTTTGTCTTTTTTTTTCTTTTGTATTTCATCTTATGTCTCTGATTTGGTTTCGATTTGGTTCTCTCTTTTATTATTTATTTAGTTGTTCCTTCTCTTTTTACTTTTATTATTTATTTAATTTTTTTCTATTTTATGTCTTTGATTTGGTTTCTATTTATCAACCTCGACAGTTGTTTATGATGGTGCTTAGACGTCCAAGAAATTGTCTGGTAAATTTTTGAGGAAATTTCTTCTCCATTTCCACTTTTTTTTCTTGCTTTTTTTAAAATAAATTGCCTAAAAATTACAAATATTTGTTTTTTCCGCTTACATAATCTTTTCGGTATTTTTTTTTATAAATCGACCAAAATTAAAAAATTATTTGTTTTTCTCCTTTCCATAACCTTCCTGTTAATTCTTGTTATGTTTTTTATCTTTTGTACACTTTCTCTATTTACGTTAGAGTTATCTTCTACAAAACCCCCTTCCATGTTCAAGTCTTGTCGTTTCCATTAAACCTTTCAGTAGTTAGTCATGAGATAAAAAGTATGATTTTCAGAATCTTCATTTTTTATCGTTTCTTTTATGAAAACATTTTTACATTATCTGTTTCGTACTCGCTGGAATTTTTCTTAATATCTCATCTTTCCGTGTCTTGTGTCTTCGTGGATTTTTTTCATGAACTAAATTTGGGATTTTGATGAATTTGAAACATATTGCATATGTTTCAATCACGCTCTCTCTCTCTCTCTCTCTCGCTCTCTCCTCTCTCTCTCTCTCTCTCTCTATATATATATATATATATATATATATATATATATATATATATACTATATATATATATAATATATATATATATATATATATATATATATAATATATATATTTATATATATATATATATGTGTGTGTGTGTGTGTATGTATGAATGTATATCTAATAAGAGGTAGATATAAGGCAGCCATAAAATCTCCAAAATGTAAAAAGCTATTGCTATACTACGGAAAACAACAGTCTCCCTCTTCAGGCTGGTAATGAAGACAGTTGTTCTCCGTAATATAGCATTAGCTTTCTGCATTTTGGCGTTTTTATGAGCACCTTTTATTAGATGGAATGCCGTTTTATTAAAAATATTTCACTGTTATATATATATTTGTGTTTTTCTATTGCCTTTCAGTGGATTTATCCTTAGTTACAAGACGTAACTGAAAAAAATCGTAACCTATTATTTTCTGATTTTAAAAAATGCTACCGTGTATACAACCAGTTCTCCGTTGTACTTATGAATCATTCGTTTTAATATCTAGGTACTTAAGGATTCCTGATATTTTTGTATTGCGATGCCAGATGAACCCATCGCTCATTGTTGCTAGAAACACAACTGTTATAGTAGATTCACATCAACCGTGCATTTGATGTCCAGGCCAGTCCCTTACGACGCTCCTGATTGGCTGTTGATAAGCCAATCGCAGGGCTGGAAACTTTCAATCTCTCTCTTGAGTTCACATAGGTAGGATCTATGTTCCATCTCTCCTGAGGGATACGTTTTCAAAAGTATCCTTCAGGAGAGGTGGAACATACATCCGGCGTATGTGAACTCTCGAGAGAGACTGAGAGTTTCCATCCCTTATTGGCTTATCAACAGCCAATCAGGAGCGTCGTAAGGGACTGGCCTAGACGTCAAATGCATGGTTGATGTGAATCTAATATAGCCCAACGTATCCTGCGTGAGAACTTCGATTTAGTTTGCTGTAGGTCATATGTTCTTCAAAACCTGTAACTGCAACAAATTACAGTTCGTTCTCACTACAGCTTACAACTAGGAAACTCTGCTTCCTACCGGAGCAATTACTATGAGTAGCGGTTAATCATTCCATATCCAATCTTTAATTAAGAATATCGAATCAAGATTTCCTGTGTATATTATTTTCCCAGTTGTGTTTTCAAAATGCATCCGCCACTATACCACAAATTTCTTAATTAGGAAAGTGGTTTTATCTCAGGTCTGGATAGAGGGTGGGAAAGGTTGTGAGCAAAATTAACAGAGCCAACTAAAAAAGAGGAAAAAAATTTCTGAAACTTGCAACAAACTGTAACCGCTTGTTGCAAACGGCAACGAGTCATGATGGCGTCAGAAACCAAGTGATTGATGATGGATTACTTGAGTCCTTCATTACGAAGTCCACCTTCATAATCCCTCTCTCTCTTGCCGATGTTTTCTACGGGCCTGGGCTAGAAAATAGTTTGATTTTGTCTCCGCTGTTGTTATTTGTATATTCCATGTATATATGGCCCTGAGCTGAAATAAAAAATATTATTATTATTATCATTCATATATATATATATATATATATATATATATATATAATATATATATATATATATAGATATTATATAGATATATATATATATATATATATATATATATATTATATTATATAAATATATTAATATATATATATTATATATATATATATAGAGAGAGACGAGAGAGAGAGAGAGAGAGAGAGAGAGAATCATAATATGAAAAGTGTTGCGATGACCTGGGTTTTACAATGCCAGCAATTT
>NC_087217.1:50468225-50473225 GCF_015104395.2 Macrobrachium nipponense | reverse complement strand
AAACGTCAGAAGAAGACTACTATATGATATAGAATTTTTTAACAACTTTATCTTTCTTTTTAAATATGTACGTTGCAGTCTTTCCCAAATACCTTGTGGAGCCTGGTGTGGACCATACGGGACCTTAGAAGGAGCCAAAAGCATGAGGTAGTAGAATTCTATTATTACTTTTGTTATTATTGACATTTCTTTTATCATTACACGTAGGAGCGGCATCTTCATTGACTGATTGGTTTATATTAACCTAGCATGAAACGACAAAGGTTTACACTGGCGACAGGAAATATACTCTGATAGTATATCTATTACACCAAAGAGAACAGTAATGGTTATCAATGCCGAAAAGGAATATGTTCTCAAAGTATATTTATAGCTTGATCACATAATAAAGGTTCTCAGTGATAAAAAGAAATACATTCTAAAACGATATGCAATGAATATTTGATATTTCATACTGCTTGGAACTATATCGCACACAAGGAAAGAACGCTCCATAAATTACTATTCTCACTATATAACATAGCATAGTAAAGGTTATCAATATTTGAAAGAAATATATTCTGAAAGTGTATCTAGAACACTTGACAAAGCTACAAAGATCATCAGTGTTGAAGAAATACATTCTAAAAGTATATTTGCAACACTTTATCAAATAACAAAGATTATATATCGATGCCGAAAGTAAATATATTCTATTCAATGAGAAAACTAGACATATTCGAGAAGCATATCCCTATAACTGATGATATAACAAATGTTTTTTTGAAACGGAAAAGAAAAATATTTCCCCGAAATATATTTGTAACACTTGATAAGAAAAATATAAAACAAACAATCCTTGCAAACCTTTATAAGTACGGTCACACATCACAACCAAACAATCCCAACCAAGAAATCACAACCCCCCTTACGTATTAAAGAGGGACTTTTATATTTTGCGAGGGAGTAGTAGCGGTTATAGAAAATGTCGCTCTTGAATACTTTCATGGACTGTAGTACTTGTGAAGTAAGGTCTGTCGTCTATCAATTTACATAATTTGGCATCATGCGGGTACACCATTGTCCGATTTCTTTTGGGATGGATTTCAGTTTCAGAGGTTGATACACAGATACATAGATACGCAGATACACAGAGACACAGAAGGATATAGGAAAGTAAACGCTTGCTACAGTCATCCTGTTTTTGTAGGAGAGAGGGTACATTGTATGTTCTGGCTATTAGTATTTATATGTACATATATATATATATATATATATAGATATATATATATATATATATATATATATATATATATATATATATATATATATATATATAGATATTACATATATATATATATATATATATATATATAATATATCTATATATATGTATATATATAGATAAAATATATATATATATATATATATAGATATATATATATATATATTATATATATATATATATATATATATATATATATATACATATATAAAACGATTGGCAATGTTTCATCAAGTTAAGCAATCGTCCGGGTATTGAAATTCACACAGCTTTACAGCTTACAGAATGTTCTAATATATATATCACATTATATAAATAACCACTAATCACGTAAAGCAAAACGGAAGTGGTTTTGAAGGTGCCTGATCGAGAGACGAAATTCAAAGGACCATGAAGCGAAAAAATGAAAATCTTCAAAAAAATTCTTGAGTCACCAAGTAGAAAAATATTAATACCAAGAAATCATAAATCAATGATAAGTTGAATTATTATTATTTTTATTATTATAGAGATTTAGGAAGAGCTTATTTGACTGAATTCGGACTTACTGTGGGCTCGAGGAAATGCCAGTGCTTAATAAATAAGTAAATAAATATACGAGTGTGTGGGTAACAGCTGCCAGGAAGAAAAAAATAGAATTACTCTTTTGATATGCTTTTCCCCAAGCATAAATCCCATGATCATAAATTACTCGGACCAAAATATCTTGGGTGTAAAAAGATGAGAAAATAAAATTTTAAAAATTGAACCATTATTAGCAGACTCAGGAACAATAATGTTAAAGGTAGAAGACGAAGAAGAAGAAGAAGAAGAAGCAGAAAATTATTATCAGGAGGAGAGGAGGGGAGGTGGGTGGGGAAGGGGAGGAGGAGGAGAGAAGGGATGGGAGGAGGAGGGAGATGGGAGGGGAAGGAGAGGAGGAGGAGGAGGGGAGGGGAGGAGGGGGAGGAGGATGGGGTAAGGGGAGTAGGCGGAGGAGAGAGGGGGTAGGAGGGGGGAGGAGGAGATTAAGGAGTAGGAGAGGGACGGGGAGGAAGAGGAGGGAAGGGATTGGAGAAGGAGGAGGAGGAGGGGGAGGAGGAGGTTGGAGGAGGAGGAGGAAGAGGAAGAGGAGGAGGGAGGGTGAGGAGGAGTAGGAGAAGGAGAAGAAGGGGAGGACAGAAGGGATGGAAGGAGGAGAGGAGGATGAGGAGAAAGAGTAGGAGGAGGAGAGAGGGATGGATGGGAGGAGGAGGGGAGACGGGAGGGGAAGGGTAAGAGGAGAATGAGGAGGGAGGGGATAGAGGGGGAGGAGTAGGGGAAGGGGAGTAGGAGGAGGAGGGAGGGTATAGGAGGGGGAGGAGGAAGGGAGTAGGAGGAAGAGGGAGGAAATAGGAGGGGGAGGAGGAAGGGAGTAGGAGGAAGAGGGAGGGATAGGAGGGGGAGGAGGAAGGGAAGGGAGAAGGAAGGACGAGGACGAGGAGAAATAGCAATCCAATCGCGTTACAGAAGCTCTCCAATTCGTTGACTTCAACGCCTCGAAGAGGTTCTACCTCCTCGAGGTAAAAACCTCTTCAGTAGGGACGCCAGTTGCGTGCTGCGGTCTTTAATGAGGAAGTCACGATCAAGCGTGGCGCTTACCTTAATTCCCTCAACCCCCAACCCCACCCTCCCTTCCCCTATCAACGTTCTTAAACTCTGCTGTTTCCCTGAAATGTTTTCCTTCAACCACAACCACAACAACATCCACAACCAGAACAACGACAGTAACGTACAAGATTTTGGAGAACGAATTATAACAATTTATTTCAGATTCTTTTGAATCTGGGTTGTTTTATTTTACCTACTATATCTTCTATCTAGCCTTTCTTACTTATCTGTTTCAAAAACGAATATATATATATATATATATATATATATAATCATATATATAATATATATATATATATTCTAGATATATATATATATTTATATATATATATATATATATATAATATATATATATATATATATATATATATATTATATAAAGTTCATGCTTTAAATGTAGTACTTTTTCATGTTTATTTTGAAAATGTTGGTTTCTGGTTTTTATATGTGAAGTCCTTTTCACTCACTGGGTCTATTTCAGAGTTATTTCTTGCATTTCTGTGAGCTTTTTTTTTTTTATTGCTCTGCTTTTTTATGTGGCTACCTACTCCACTCGCTCCATTCTTTGTTTTGTGTTCAGTCTCCGTATAAATTTACTCTACTTACCATTCAGCAATTATATCCCATTCGTCATTTACTAAAGCTTCCTTCTCTGCTCTCACTTTTTTATATGCTACCTACTTCACCCGCTCCATTCTTCTTTTTTTTTTTTTTAGTCCTCACATAAATTTTCTAACCATTCGGCAATTATTACTGAAACCTCTGTTGTAATCTTCCCTCCATCCTCTGTAAAATCTATCTACAACTTCCACCAGAGTTTTCCAGAGTCAAACCTTCACTTCACCTGTATTCGAGTCTTCTTTAATTAAGATATTCTAGTTGACTCCAGTGTCATAAGAGCATCCTTTCAGTATCTTTAAGCAAACAGTTGATAGTTGGGAAAAGTGAACATTCTATCCTCTGACTCTCCTTAAGCCTACTACATAACTGATCCTGCACCTGCTTCTTTAACCTGAAAACTATAAAAACAAATATATATTCCACCCGTTATATCAAGTTATGTTTACCTCTCTACAGCAGCCAAAGACTTAGTTTAATTTTGTAAACACAGATTTCGTCTGAAATCATGATTTACGACCTCAGTAAGAGCTATTACTGTTTTACTTTCGGCTTTTGAAGAATTCATTTATATTTTCTTCGCTCCTCATCCGTAATTTTATTCACTGTAGATCAATTTCTTTTCTGCATTTATTGATTATATAAACGGAGACACGTGCCTGCATATGTACATACGTATGTGCATGCCATATGTATCGTTATAAATTTAATATTTAACGGTGAATTTATGAATAATTAACTTCTGTTCTCCGCGCTTCTCAGCCACAATTTTATTCATTGTATCTTATTTCACCCTCTGAATTTACCCAAACTCACTCATAAACGCAGACACGTATCCGCGCATGCGCACGTCATACGTCTATGCCTGCATGCTTGCATGCAAGCACGCCCCCGGCTGCAAATCCCCCTACAAGAACGCAAAACTTTTAGCCGCATTGAATTCTTCCCTCACCCCCACCCCAAGCCCTCGCACTTATAATAAACAAGGTCGGCCTAGCTAGACCTATCGTAATAATCATAATTCCCATTTTAGACGGGAGAGATACCAATGCCGTGGGATGGCCGAGATTCGCTTTGGGTCGCGAATTCTCTAATCTTCGCAATTTAAACGCCGGATTCCAATTCGGGAATGTAATCGGATCAAAAAGGGCTGGTGGTAGTGGTGGTGGTGGTGTCGTTAACTCGGACGTTCTTTACAAGTATATTTGCAAGATTACATAAAGCAGCAATCGATGCGGAAATTAGCGGGGAGTTTTGTAGAGGAATTTTGTCAAATGTTCTCCGTTGTTTCCGTTTGCTCTTTTGAAGGTATATTCTATCCGTTTTAATTAGTACGATCTCATCTTTTTTTTTTTTTTTTTTTTTTTTACTGTTTCATTTGGCATTATTACATCCATTACCATTTGCCTTCTTTTTCTTTTTCCTTTTTTTTAGGTCGTTTCTTCTGAGTTCTTTTGGCGTTGTACTTGCTGTTTTTATCTATTTATTA
>NC_087217.1:50445725-50458225 GCF_015104395.2 Macrobrachium nipponense | reverse complement strand
TCAAAAGAACTTGAGAGAGAGAGAGAGAGAGAGAGAGAGAGAGAGAGAGAGATGTGTAAGTGACAAATGCTTCAGCGAAAAAAACGCATATATGAAGACGAATTACCAACGAAAGAAGAGAATGTTTATTCACGTACTCACACACACAAACACACACACACACCACAAACACCAACACTCGAGCGTGCCTGAACACACGCACACGCACACACACACACGTCGTAGCCTTGACAGTGAGTTGGCAGAAAGAAAATCTGTTTGTTATGACTAGGAGCAGACAGGAGAAGAAAAGGTATCTTATAAACAATATCATTACATCAAAATAATCCGACTCGGAGTGAGGAGGAATCCAGCACTGGCCTGTCAGGCATATGTCATCCGGGGTCTTTTATCACTGGTCCCCGGCGAAGGGGGAAGAGTCATTATTTTTGTTTATATTATTTCATTTGCGCTCGGAGAAAGTGTCGTTGGCTTGTGAAGGAAGGCGAGGAAAAACGAGTCCTGACACCAGACGAGTAGATACTAGTCATTTTGGACATTCTGGAAATTGAAGTCATGTTATCATAGTGGAGGCGAAATGTCTTTGAATCTTTTTAAAGGTTATTGAGGCGAAATTCCCTTGGCTCTTCTGGTTTTGGAGGAAATTCGTGCACTTCTGTTTACTGAAGCAGAATGTGATCGTTTTGTGGTTATCGAGGCAAAACCTTAGTTGACTTTTCTGGTTATAAAGGCGAAATTCCTTTAACTTTTCTGGTTAATAAAACAATACTCCTTTGACTTTTCTGGTTATAAAGGCGAAATTTCTTTGACTTTTCTGGTTACTGAGGCATAATTCCTTTGATTTCTTGTATACTGAGGCAAGAATCATTTTATTTTTCTGGTTACAGAGGATTTTTCTGGTTACGGGGCAAGATTCCTTTGACTTTTCTCTGGTTACTGAGGCAAGATTCCATTGACTTTTTTCTGGTTACTGAAGCAAGATTCCTTGATTTTTCTGGTTATGAGACAAGATTCCTTGATTTTTCTGGTTATGAGGCAAGATTCCTTCGATTATTCTGGTTACAGAGGATTCTTCTGGTTACTGAGGCAAGATTCCTTGATTTCTCTGATTACTGAGACAAGATTCCTTGAATTTTTCTTGTTACTGATAATTTTTATGGTTACTGAGCCAAGAATCTTTTGCTTTTTCTGGTTACAGAAGAATTTTCCGGTTACTGAGACAAGAATTCATGATTTTTCTGGTTACTGAGGCAAGATTCCTTTGAATTTTTCCTAGTTACTGAGGCAAGATTCCTTTGAGTTTTTCCTAGTTACTGAGGCAAGATTCTTTGGAATTTTCTGGTTACTGAGACAAGAATCTTTCGATTATTTTTGGTTACCGAGGCAAGATTCCTTTGACTTTTTTCTGGTTATTGAGACAAGATTCCTTTGACTTTTTTCTGGTTACTGAGGTGATATTCCGTTGACTGATTTGGTTATTCAGACAAAATTACGTTGACTCTTCTGGTTATTCAGACAAGTTATGAAGGCAAAATCCGCATGCTTCTGGTTATTCAAAATTTTTTTTTTCAATTATGGTAAAATTGGGTTGAATCTTCTTCCGGTTAATAAGGCACACCTCCTTTGAATACCCTGACAATTGCAGCGAAATTCTGTTGATTAGTTTGATAACGCAAAATTCAATTGATAGTCTGGCAATTGCAGAAAAATTTCCTTTGAATAGCCTGGTACACGAGGCAAAATTCTGTTCAGTAGTTTGATAATTGCAGCAAAATTCAACTGAATCCTGGCAATTGCAGGAAAATTCCCCTTGAATAGTCTGACACAGCAAAATTCAGTTGATTAGTTTGATAACTGCAACAAAATTCAATTGAAGCCTGGCCATTGGAGCAAAATTCCCTTTGAATAGCCTGAAACTTGCACCAAAATTCTGTTGAATAGATTAATAATTGCAGCAAAAATCAATTTATAGTTTGGCAATTGCAGCAAAATTCCCTCTGAATAGCTTGACACTTACAGCAGAATTCAGTTGATAGCCTGGTAATTGCAGCAAAATTCCCTTTGAATAGTGTGACACTTGCAGCAAAATTCTGTTAACTGATTTGATAACTGCAGAAAAGTTCCCTTTGAATAGGCTGACTGACATTTGCAGCAAAATTCATTTCATAGTCTGGCAATTGAAGTAACATTCCCTTTGAATAGTCTGAAACTTGCACTAAAATTCTGTTCAATAGTTTGATAGTTGAAGCAAAATTTAATTGATAGTCTGGCAATTGCAGCAACAGTCCCTTTGAACACTTGCACCAAAATTCAGTTTAATAGTTTCACAACTGCATCAAAATTATGTTCAATGATCTGCCAAGTGCAGCGAATCTTGTGCGCTACGATCAACCCAGATTCACTAACTTGTCATTTCGGGCACTTCTAAGCTCTCCAGGGGAAGACGACGCAGTGGTGTTTACACTTCTCTAGAGTAACTCTGAACTACAAATTCGAAGTGTTGCCCTTGTCACGAAGAAAAATGTCGGATATTTACATGAGGGCGACATGAGACAGATGAGGAATAGCAACTAGGTTTCCCCCCCACCACACACGCCCGCCTCCCCCCACCCCATCCCCCAGCTTCCCAGAACTTAAAGGGATAATTTTTTACCATAAATCTCCGAGCCTTACCCATCGTGAATCAAGATATCTCCAGGGCAAACAGAAAAGCAAATCCCGCCAGGGAGTAACAGTGAGCTCAAGAAAAACATTCCGCTGTTAATTGACGAAACAGCTCTCTGTCAAATCAAATAAACACTCTGTGAAAAATGCCATTGGCGCTCGATTTTTTTCTCTCACTCTCTCGCCCTGCTCTTCTTCTTCTTCTTCTTCCTCAGGTATACAACAAACGCCCTAACAGCCCTTTTGGCCCAAGAGAAACGCGACAGAACAATTACTCCGCCACAAACCAACCGAGAGTCGGTGTCAGGGAGCCGAACATCAAAGGGGGTGTTCGAGTGAGACGAATTCTAGCAAGTGTTTCTAGCGCTTCCAATAAACTTCTCGAGTGTTTCTTTCTCCCTCTTCCCTTCTACGGCCCCCCTCCCCCAAACATCTCCTCTCCCCTCCCCTCCTCCTCCTCCTCCTCTTCCCCCTTAAAAGGAGCAAGCCGAGCCAAGGAAGAGGAGACGAAGGACCAGAAGAAATATGGAGAAGGTGGGAAAAAAGTAAAGGCCATAGTTGGGAAGGGGGGATGGGGTAATTGGAACGAAAGGACGTAGCTCTCTTTCTCTGTATCTACATCTCTCTATTTCTCTCCCCCTCCTTATCCTCCTCCTCCTCCTAGGAACTCCTCCTCCTCAAAAAGAACAAACCAAACTAAGGG
The DNA here is from genome assembly GCF_015104395.2 of Macrobrachium nipponense. Classification (NCBI taxonomy): domain Eukaryota; kingdom Metazoa; phylum Arthropoda; class Malacostraca; order Decapoda; family Palaemonidae; genus Macrobrachium; species Macrobrachium nipponense. Next base: position 50,454,858 of record NC_087217.1, on the reverse strand, counting down.
AAAGAAGATGAGGGACTAGAAGAAATAAGGAAGAGAGGAAAAAAAGGGGAGGCCAAAGTGTTCTCTCTCTCCTCCTCCTCCTCCTCTTACTCCAACTCCTCTTACTCCTTCTCAAAAGGAACAAACCAAACTTAGGGAAAGAAGAGGAGAAACTAGAAGTAATAAGGAAGAGGGGAAAAAAGGGGAGGCTAAAGTGTCTCTCTCTCTCTTTCTCTCTCTCTCTCTGTCTCTCTCTCTCTCATTTTTCCCTAAACACTGCTGAGGCACGTTGACAATGTCTGGGCTTTGGAAGGGATTTATGGAGGTATTCCGACTAAGTACCAGAAGCGCTAAACGACGGCAGGAGATGGCGTCGTGAGACGCTCCTCCGTGACAGCTGCCACTATTTCTTGATCTCTCTTCGCCCAGTTGCCAATGGCGTTTTTATTAGAGAGAGAGAGAAAGAGAGAGAGAGAGAGAGAGAGAGAGATTCAGGAACGGTGGTAAATAACTTGATGGGGAAAGCCACTGAAGGCTGTAGTGAAGCAAGATTCAAATTCAAATTCGGATGTTCTGAGAGAGAGAGAGAGAGAGAGTCAGGAATGGTGGTAAATGTTGAAGTGAAACAGTAATTTTATGTTCATAGCATGCTCTTTCAGATGTTTTGAGAGAGAGAGAGATTCAAGAATGGTGGTAAACAGGTCGGGAAAACCACTGAAGGCTGAAATGAAGAGGTAATGATGGTGTACAAAAAACTAGCCTTTCACGAGGCAAAATTCAAATGAATTCAGATTCTCTGAGAGAGAGAGAGAGAGAGAGAGAGATTCAAGGATGGTGGTAAACAGCTCGAGAAAACCACTGAAGGCTGAAGTGAAGCAGTAATAGTCGTGAATAAAAGTGGCGTTAATGGCTTCATGGGTCATGATGATAGGGCAAATATTTGCATATATATCTTTGGCACTGTGTATCCTGCCTAGCACCCTTCGAGTGATTAGTTATTTTTTTCCTGAAGTTATGTTTGTGATAAAACTATCATTATCATTTTTAACGTTTAATCCAAATGGTATGGTCATAACAGCATTTTTGTTATAGTCATAGGCTTATGTTATTTGCGCTCGATGTTGTATTTTTCTTGATGTTGTATTTTTTCTTTGTAGGCCATGCACTTGCAAGAACAGAAGAGATTACTGTCACTTTGTTTTTGTGTTATGTCTCTTTGTGGACAAATTTGTACTAATAATTATATATTTTTCGTCAATAAAATAACTAGCTAACTAACTAATGCGAGGAGAGTAATTAATCCGTGATTTGGACCATGATCATCTGTCATTGTCAGATGTTTCTTGTCAGTTTCTAAATTCAGGTTTTAGGGTTTTTGTTTAATTTATAAGATCGTCTGAACATTCTGGCGATTTGCTCTTACGTCAAGTGACTTCGCATACAAGGGTTCTTTGCTTATTTGCATGGTCAGCCACGTTATTTAGTTATGTAATAATGAGTCATTATTTAGTTATGCAATAATGTGTCAATTATGATCATTCATTTGCAATACTACTTGTTACTTCTTACTAAGTTTGCTATCGCATAAACATTAGTATTATGCAAACTCCAATTCGTGACTTTTTTAAATAAAGTCTTCATTAAATTTTTTTATTAAAAATTCGTTCATGCATCTTGCTTCACTGTTAGTATGATCTTATGGAAATAAACACATATGATGAGGATCTTTGAGATTTTACTTTGTACAAGACAAACTGACCCTACCTAATTCAGGCTACTAAATGCAGAAAATACGTTTTTTTTATTAGTAAATGGTTCATTGCTAACATCTCTGATTTTTCCCTTCACAAATGGATTTTTGTCCCGCATTAACTTGCACTTGAGTTTAGTTTTTTCTGGATTATGCCTTGTGGATATTTGAATCATTTGAATAGACACAACCTTTCTTTTTAACATTCGCCTGACAGAAAATTTATGTTGATGCCTTTTCAAAATTCAGCAGTTTTCTTTCATTTTCATTTCTAAGTCTATTTGATTGGAAAACATTTCATGTCTGCTGGGGATATTTTATATGCTTGTTGTAAGGTTATTTGGGACGACAATTTTTTGAAACGCAGTTAGAGAAAGTACATCTGATAGATATCATCATCCTACTCAGGCGATTATAGTACCTTGTCGAGACCCTTCAAAGCAGAAAGAGAGAGAGAGAGAGAGAGAGAGAGAGAGAGAGAGAGAGAGAAGCACTGCCCCTTCATCTACTCTTTACGTTGGTCGTTAAAAGCCTGTTAAGGGCAAGAAGTTTGGAGTACCCAACCCATTATGCCTTCGCCCGGGTTCGACCTGGAGCCTTGTTCTACTACAACCGTTACTCCTGGGAGATCATAACAAAATAGTCATAACACAATAGTTTCCCGCGTAGGCCATAGATGGGGGTTGCTGTCTTAATGTGAAGTAATTTGGTGCTATGTGTGATACCTATCAAGGTTTAAGAAGTTTTTTTTTTTCCCAGTAAAATATGCCCATCATCAAAGACGTTACATAATTATAATTATCATTATATTAACATATATTTTGTGTATATACACAATAGCATAAAAACATGGCCATAGATGGAGTTTGCTATCTCAGTGCGAAGTAATTAGATGTTTAGTTTGATACCTGTCAAGGTTAAGGAATTTTTCTCTAGTAAAACGTGTTTATTTTCAATGGCGTTACATAAACATAATAATTGATAACTTAATTTTGAAGGTACACAGTGTCTACATTAAACAAACAAATGCACAATTTATAAGATAGAAATGTTTTAATTCTAACGAGTGCATTAGCAACACGATTATAATTAATACAGATTTTTTGTATAAATACAATGGCAAAAAACACAAAACAATTGTAAGCTTTGTAAGATTACCTGAGTAAGGCAGATTTTTATATAAATACAATGGCAAAAAACACAAAACAATTGTAAGCTCTGTAAGATTAAAGTGTGAATTAGTGTAAAAATAGCATAAAGCCATTATTATTATGTTTTTGCTGAAACTATTTATGACCGTAAGCCGTAAATAATAATATTATGTATTTGCTGTTTGCTGAAACTATTTTCGACTGTACACAGACCAGTAATATCTTAATATTAATCATATATTAATATATATAATATATAATTAAGTATCTATATATATATATTTATCTATATATATATATATATATAGATCTATATATTATATATATATATATTAAATATATATTAATTAATTATCTATATTATTATATATATAGAGAGAGAAGAGAGAGAGAGTAGAGAGAGAGAGAGAGAGAGAGAGAGAGAGAGAGAGAGAGAGAGAGAGAATGTTCTACGAGTACCTTATGGCATGAATGCTCTCTACCTCTCTGCATGCACACACACAGTATCTGCGATCCACAACATCTAACTAACAGCCGCCTACATATTTCACTGTTCAAGTAAAAAAAAAGCACATCATTCGTCCCTCTCTCCCTGCCCGGTGAGAGAGAGAGAGAGAGAGAGAGAGAGAGAGGAAATAATCTCTCCCTAGATAACCTCCCTAATTACTCGGTTGTAACGACATGGCTTGTTTGATTTTCGCTATCGGCCTGAGAGAGCTCCGAGGCGGTCAACGGAGCCGTTTCAAGGGCACGTTGTTGCCTATAGGGGGTTCCACAGGGCCCTTAACAGCGGCCCTGGCTAAATCTAATGATAAGAAGGTCATCAAAAATCCATTAAAGTTAGAGGCGAGGTCACTCATGCCCACGATTTATACTTATGCCAATTGTTCTCCAGAGGTTCCTTTTCGACAACACGTTCCACTCCCCCACCCACTTTTCCCCCCACCTTCCCCTAGCTGGTGCACCTACAAAAGATTTATCTTCAACCGTTTTGGTCTCTCTCTCCTCTCTCTCTCTCTCTCTCTCTCTCTCTCTCTCTTCTTTCTTCTTATTGGTACTGGGTAGTGCTATTTCTAAATCACGTCTTCAAATGACTAAAGTTATACGTCGTTTGAAACACTGAAGTAGGATTAATGAAAGAGAAATCTCTCTCTCTCTCTCTCTCTCTCTCTCTCTCTCTCTCTGTGCACTTTTGAGGTCAAATAGCTGAGGTGTCAAGGTTTTAAACAATGAAAAAAAGTACTGAAAAAGAATTTATTGCAGTATAATTAAACTCCTTCTCTCTCTCTTCACTCAAACCCTGTAGTTGTGATACAAATGTTGCACTGCATTAAATGCACTAGACTCCATGATATACGATTCCGATACTCCCCTTATTTTTTTGTAAGCATATAGCATGCCTGTTCCTTATCTGCCAAGATCGTAAGGATATCCTGAATGTTAAAGAGAGATCCAGATATACATACAGATAAGACAGACAGGGACTGAAGCACTAGCAGACTGTCTAACCGGGAGGAATGTCTAGACAGACAGACATACAAAGAGAAAGAAGGGTTGGTCGGCTATTCAACAAAAAATTATTTAAAATATTTTTTCTTATGTTTGGATGAAAAAGGATGATCGTAAGTACTGCCAAACAATTCAGATTAGAAATTCTCTCTCTCTCTCTCTCTCTCTCTCTCTCTCTCTCTCTCCTCTCTCTCTCTCTCCAGGCTCAGCTCACAAACAGAAGGACCATCTTATCAAAACAAGAGGACCTCGACGAGGTTATGTGAAACCTCTCTCTCTCTCTCTCTCTCTCTCTCTCTCTCTCTCTCTCTCTCTTTCATTCCTTCTTCCGATCTGCCCTTCTTCCCGTATCGCCCGTAGCCATATGTCCTTATCCTCGACCTTGTACGCCTTCCTAGTTATCTCCTACGTCCATGTCACTCTCACGTTTCCTACCTATATCGCCCCTCCCTTCCTTATAAAAACATCCATTAACTCCTCTTCCATCTCCGTGGTAATAAAACTGAGAGAGAAGAGAGAGAGAGAGAGAGAGAGGACACATTACAGGTTAGGAATAATGAAAGACTGAAGGATACAGAGTAGAGGTCATCTTCGAAGAGCGAGAGAGAGACAGAGATAGAAAGATAGCTAGAGAGAGACAGAGAGAGAGAGAGAGAGAGAGAGAGAGAGAGAGCGCGGATGAAATAAAAGGAAAATCACAGGTTAGGGATGAGAAACTTTATGAGTAGCGAGAGAATGGAGGTCTTCCTCGAAGAACAGTATAGAGAGAGAGAGAGAGAGAGAGCGGATGAAATAAAAGGAATATCACAGGTTATGGATGAGAAGATATTATAAGGGTAAAGCAGGTGCTCCTCGAAGAACAACGGAGGTGAGAGAGAGAGAGAGAGAGAGAGAGAGAGAGAGAGAGAGAGAGAGAGAGTATCACAGGCCAGGAATGGGAAGCTCGAAGGATAAAAGTGAAGGTCGTCCTCGAAGAACAGAGTTATCTCCTTTGTGCCATCCACCACCTGGCTCCCGCTGCTTTTGATGGAGGAGGAGGAGGGAGTCACGGCGGAGGAGGAGGAGGAGGAGGAGGAGGAGGAGGAGGATGCTTGGCGGTACAATTTACGTCGGCCGTCTGCGCCATTTAGGAAAAGGGGAAGGACGTGAGGAGACGGTAACTGTCTCCTCCCGAGATTGTTTCCTGCTAATTATGAGGTGTGAGATGCTGAGGAACTTCAGTAATGCTGTTACCGAAGATGACGACAATGGGGCTCCAACCACCCCCTCTCCCCCACCAATCCCTCTTCCCTCCCCTACCCCTCCTCCTTCCCCTACGTTTCCCACTCCCTCCCTCCTACTGAGGATTTTTTTATTTTTTTTATTTTTTCTAACACCTCTCTTGTGTTCCTGCTCCCCTTCCCACCCCATCCCTCTCTCCTACACTCCTACCTCCTTGACCCTCTCGGTAGGGTGGTCTTATTCCTCCTCCTCCTCCTCCCTCAGTGACCCTATATGCAGTAGAATCCTCCCCCTATCCCACTATGACCAATAGGAAGGCATGTCCTCCAACCCCATCCCCATCTCCATAGGAATCTCAACTCCATAGGTGGGAGAGATGGGATAAACCCCTCCCCTCTCCCTCTCTTCACCCATCCCCTCCCCTTCACTCCCCTCCCGTCCCCTCCCTCACCGGAGGGGATGCAAGGAAGCATAAATAGCAGATTTTATTGTTTCGGAGATGAGAGTGGATTTCTCTCAAAGGAATGGGAGACAGAAGGCGCGAAAAGGGAATTTTTCGTCTTGGTTACGGAGTGGGAGTTGGGGGGGAAGGGGCGGGGGGAATGCGGACGAAGTGGGGCGAAGTATGTATTACCGTATTCCGAAGAACCACCCCCCGTTAATATTTTCATGGGATGAAAAATTTTTTTAAAGCCTTGTATTTCTATGCATTGTGTATATATTGTATATATCTGTATAATATATATATATATATATATATATATATATATATATATATATATATATATATATATATATAGATATATATTAATGGTCTCGTTATTAGAGACTAGCAGGTTCAAAATAAAAACAAGAAATTGGACTGGAATGACTGACAAAAGGCAAGATAGATCAAGGAGGAGGACCAAACAATACACAAAAAGAACCTCAATAATAATTTATTTACAGGTTAATTTACAAATGTACAATTGAGACCAGGTTTTGGGTGGCGATAATACAGTAATTATCAAAATAACTAGATAATAAAATCCATTAATAAACAAAAAATAAGTGAACTTTGCATTAAATCAAGAGCCTATTACACTTGCTCGACACCACAATAAATATAATAATGCAAATCAAAATAATATCAGAGCCATACACTTGCTCGACACCATAGCTATGTAATAACATTAAACACCAAAATTAAGTTAAAACACAGACATTGCATACAGACAGTACAAACAGTAATAATAATGAGGTTTTAAATAAGCAGTATAACTAATGATCTGCAAAATAAGTTAGATACATAACACCAAAGTAGCATACAAAAACAGACAAATCTGGATGCTACCGAAGACTCCACCACATAAACAGAAGGCGAGGTCCTCATCCTCCCGAGGAAGTGACCAGGTACTAGAGACCTGTCCACACTGCTAACAGAAGCAGCCATTATACAAACCGACGTAGAGGTCCTCATCCTCCCGTCGAAGTCAATCTTCCCGTTGAAGTCAATCTTCCGCCCGTTGAACTAAGTTCAAACGACTTCCAGATGTTCCAACACTGCCATGCTGCTGTTGCCCTCTCAGCAGAGGTTTCCCAGAACCTCTCAGATCGCCATCCAAAACCTGTCTGCTGCTGTCGCTCACACCACGACAAAAGTTACCTCGTCATCATGACGATAAACACTAGCGGGTAAGGGAAAAACAACGGTGCGAAGGGAAACCATAGTAATGGTTGTTTAAGAATAACGACTCATCGTTACATATATATATATATATATATATATATATATATATATATATATATTTATATATCTATATATATATGTGTGTGTGTGTGTGTGTGTGTGTGTGTTTATACATATATATATATATATATATCTATATATATATATATATATATATATATGTGTGTGTGTGTGTGTGTGTGTGTGTGTATGTGTGTGTGTGTGTGTGTATGTATATCGTCAAAAAAACTTCTCCCTAGAAAACAAAGTAAAAACAAAACAATCTTCGTCAAATGTCATTTAAAGCCATTAATTAAAGCGAATATAGGTGGTTCTCGTAAACACCAGGATACATCTTTATTAATTATAATATTACCTTATTACTTAGCTCGTAAAACTTAAGATCTACTCATTACCACGTCGTTGCTAAGGCTGACATCTCGTTGTTACCATCATCGGTATAGCCTTATTATCTTTATCAGTTATTATCAGTTATTATGATTGTTATTGTTATGGTTCTCGATCTATTTACACTGGCTCTGTAGTTCATATTTGTTAGTGACCCTGAGCTGTACTGATAGTAAATAGAAGTAGTAGTACCATCTGGTGACGGACTGTAAAAAATTATTTGTGTTATCCAAATTATTTGTATTATTTGTATTATCCATATTGCTACAGACTGCAAATAATAATAATGATAATAATATTTATATCCAGCGTTAAATATTTTAACACTACTCGATATTAGCCCCCAGCCTCGTTATAGGGATTCCTTTGTTCAGCAATAATAATAATAATAATAATAATAATAATAATAATAATAATAATAATAATAATAACAGTGCCAGCAGCAATAGCAGTCAGTAACAGTGCTGATATTGGCATCATGTTGTAAAAGCCTTGAAAAATCATTGATAATGAGAACATTTTTCCAAAGAAATTTTTCTCTCTTTTTTGGTTCCTTCTGCTAATAATAATAATAATAATAATAATAATCAATGATAATAATAATAATAATAATAGACTATAAGAAAGCCTTCGACATTGATACCACACACATGGCTAATAGAATGCCTGATATATGGGGCAGAGGAAAAAATACCATCAGCTTCCTCAAAAATACAATGTGCAACTGGAATACAATACTTACAAGCTCTGGAAAAAGACTAGCAGAGGTTATATCAGGAGAGGGATCTTCCAGGGCGACTCACTGTCCCCACTACTCTTCGTAGTAGCCATGATTCCCATGACAAAAGTACTACAGAAGATGGATGCCGGGTACCAACTCAAGAAAAGAGGCAACAAAATCAACCATCTGATGTTCATGGACGACATCAAGCTGTATGGTAAGAGCATCAAGGAAATAGATACCCTAACTCCAGACTGTAAGGATTGTATCTGGGGACATTCAGGATGGAGTTTTTTGGAATAGAAAAATGCGCCTTAGTCAACTACAAAAAGCAAAGTAACGAGAACTGAAGGGATAAAGCTACCAGATGGAGCAAGCAGATCAAACAACATAGATGAGACAGGATACAAATACCTGGGTAATAATGGAAGGAGGAGGAGATATAAAACACCAAGAGATGAAGGACCACGATCAGGAAAGAATATATGCAGAGACTCAAGCAAGGCGATACTCAAGTTCAAAACTCAACGCCGGAAATATGATAAAAGCCATAAACACATGGGCAGTGCCAGTAATCAGATACAGCGCAGGAATAGTGGAATGGACGAAGGCAGAACTCCGCAGCATAGATCAGAAAACCAGGAAACAAATGACAATACACAAAGCACTACACCCAAGAGCAAATA
>NC_087217.1:50433225-50443225 GCF_015104395.2 Macrobrachium nipponense | reverse complement strand
AATTAGAAAACTTTCAATCAATAATGAAAATGGTAGCTGTCTAAATAATAAATATTTAGTGTTAATTGATTATTTCGGCTTAAAAGGCTTACTTAATTTCTTAATACCTAGAGCAGGATAATAATAATAATAATAATAATAATAATAATAATAATAATAATAATAATAATAATAATAATAATAATAATAATAATAATCATCCAATTTAGATCCAATCTAAGCTGAAATGGCAAACATTAATTTCTCTCTCTCTCTCTCTCTCTCTCTCTCTCTCTCTCTCTCTCTCTCTCTCTCTCTCTCAGTGAAGCAGTAATAATTACAGTCATTGTAACTCGTCCCCACGCAAAAATGAAGAAGAGAGAGATATCATGCATTGTACAAAAGGGAGAGACGAAAAAAAAACTCACTATTTTCACATGTAAGAGAGAGTCTATCTCTCGCAAATGAGAGAGAAATTGAGTTGATTTTATTTGTGTAAAACAGAAAGAGAGAGATTAATTCATTTCTTGTACATTGCACTAGAGAGAGAGAGAGAGAGAGAGAGAGAGAGAGAGAGAGAGAGAGAGAGAGAATTACTTTAGCATAAGAGGTATGTCAGTCATGCCTTGTGCAGGGAGATAGATAAAGAGAACTCATTTCAGATACTTGAGAGAAAGAGAGAAGTAGATAAGTGTATGTTAGTTTTACCAGATCACTGAGCTGATTAACGGCTCTCCTAGGGCTGGCCCGAAGGATTTGATATTTTTACTTGGCTAGGAACCAATTGGTCACCTAGCAACGGGACCTACAGCTTATTGTGGGATCTGAACCAAACTATATCGAGAAATGAATTTCTATCACCAGAAATAAATTCCTCTGATTCCGCGATGGGGAGAGAGAGAGAGAGAGAGAGAGAGAGAGAGAGATTATGTTCATTACATATGTTTATATGTTTAAAAGGCAGAAGGTAACTCACACCTTGCACTCACGGACAAAGAGATAGAAAACTCATTTCATTCGCTTATAAAGAGAGAGAGAGAGAGAGAGAGAGAGAGAGAGAGGTGGGGGGGGGAGCATTCATTTTACCTTAGAGTAGAATGCCCTTTCCATATTTGTAAAAGAGAGGTATTTCGCGTGTTTTTGATTAAGTGGTAAAGTCTGCTGATTTCAAATTATTGAGAGAGAGAGAGAGAGAGAGAGAGAGAGAGAGAGAGAGAGAGAGAGAGAGAACGTTCTTTTTACATTAGAGATAAAATGTCCATTTCATATTTGTAAAAGTGAGGATTTTGCGTGTTTTTGAAAAGTGCTAAAGTCTGCTCATTTCAAGTTATTGAGAGAGAGAGAGAGAGAGAGAGAGAGAGAGAGAGAGAGAGCATTCCTTTTACATTAGAGGTAGAATGCCCATTCTAGTATATCGGTAAAAGAGAGGCATTTCGTGTGCTTTTGATAAAGTGGTAAAGTCTGCTGATTTCAAATTATTGAGAGAGAGAGAGAGAGAGAGAGAGAGAGAGAGAGAGAGAACGTTCCTTTTACATTAGAGATAAAATGTCCATTTCATATTTGTAAAAGAGAGGTATTTCGCGTGTTTTTGATAAAGTGGTAAAGTCTGCTGATTTCAAATTATTGAGAGAGAGAGAGAGAGAGAGAGAGAGAGAGAGAGAGAGAGAGAGAGAGCATTCCTTTTACATTAGAGATAGAATACCCATTCTAGTATATCGGTAAAAGAGAGGCATTTCGCGTGTTTTTGATAAAGTGGTAAAGTCTGCTGATTTCAAGTTATTGAGAGAGAGAGATCATTCCTTTTACATTAGAAATAGAATGTCCATTCCATATTTGTAAAAAAGAGTGTGCTTTTGATAAAGTGGTAAAGTCTGCTCCAGAGAGAGGGAGAGAGAGAGAGAGAGAGAGAGAGAGGGAGAGAGGGCAGATGCATATGGATGCTGCTGGCTGCCTGGCTGTTGTGGCCCCTTGCCTGTGGAGCGTCGTTAAGTGAGATGGGCGTAGTCATTTTGACACTCGGGACGTTCTCTTCAGCACTGGGTAATATATCTTCCTCACGACCCTGGTGGTGAGTGGGGACCATTTCCTCTTAGTGCGTCGCTATTATAACTGACTGCGGAGCGTAAGGGTACCCATGTATTATCTCATTTTTTTGTGGGGGACGGGGTGGCGGGGAAAGGGGAGGGGGCGACTGGGGCCTTTATCTTTAAGATTTTTTTTATTTATGTTAATTGGTCATACTTCATTGTAGATCATTTTTTTTTTTATTTATTCGATTTTTTTTACGTATTCGTTGTCCAGTTTTACATTCTCTCTCTCTCTCTCTCTCTCTCTCTCTCTCTCTCTCTCGCTACATGATAATTCAGGCATGGAAACAGATAGAAGGAATTGCCGAAACATCATGGAGCTAAAAATATCAGAAAGAGCAAGCAGAGGTAGATTAATAGTGCCCAAAACAAAACTATACCAGGAAAAATAAAAAAAGGAAATAAGCACACAGGATATTAATCCATTACGCACCAGCATCGATTTAATGCAGCGTCTATTCAATGCGTTGCCAGCTCATATGAGGAATATATCAGGAGTGAGCTTAGATGTCTTTAAGAATAAGCTCGACAAATATCTACGCTGCATCCCAGACCATCCAAGATTGGAAGATGCAAAATATGCCGGAAGATGCACTAGCAACTCTCTGGTAGACATTAGAGGTGCCTCACACTGAGGGACCCGGGGCAACCCGAACAAGATGTAAGGTAAGGTAAGGAAGGTCTCTCTCTCTCTCTCGTACTTAGCATCATCTGTTCAGTCTCTCTCTCTCTCTCTCTCTCTCTCTCTCTCTCTCTCTCTCTCTCACGCACTTGACATCATCTGTACAGGTTTATCTTTCTCTCTCTCGCACTGAGCATCTTCTATCCCCGTGCATTTCTTTCTCTTTCTCCCGCTCTCTATCTCTCTCTCGTGGGAAATTTATTAAGGGCTGCTGGATGACGTTCTGGTGGAAATACTTAGCACTTTCTCCTCCCACATTCGAGCAATAAATAACATTCTGTTTATTTAAGTAAACACGCACTTAATTTTAAGTAAATTTATCATCGTGGGCAATCCCTAAATACTCATTTACATACACAAACAAAGAGAAATGAACTCGAGCAATTTTTTTGTGTTGTTACAAAGTGCATCATTATATAACAGATCTTCAAACCTCAACAGATTCTTATAATTTTTTCTCGTTTTTTGTTTTTATTGCCTCTTCTTGTTTACGTTTTTATCGTCAACATGTTGCTGCTCTTTCCTTTCGGCCGAGTTCCGCCCAACGTATGCCAACTATTTTGGCCATTAGTCCAAAAGGTCAGCGCCGTTCTGATAATGATGTTACATATCCCCCCCACCCCTAACCCCCTACCCGCTCCCCCTCCCCCCATTCCTTTAAGTCTAAAACGCCGCATATGTTTATCCAAGCGGTTCACTTTCAACACGCCTCGTCCCTTTTATAAACTGGCAGGAGGAGAGAGAGAGAGAGAGGAGAGAGAGAGAGAGGGGGGGGGGGGCGCCTGCGGTAATCGACTGACGAAAAATGAGCCCAGCAAGTGCGCCCATTCGTCTTGTAGTCGAGTTGGAGCCATCAAAACAATCCCCCTAACGAGCGCAAATGTTGGCAGCGCAGCTCTTACCACACCCGGCCCTTCTAAACATTACAAAAGGTCGTCGTCGTAGTCGTCGTGGTCGTCGTCGTCGTTTCTCTCTCTCTCTCTCTCTCGCATTCCCTTTACGAGATGGCTGGTGGCTGGTGGCACTCTGAACGAAGCTCCTTTTCCTTCTCCTTCTTCAGAACTTTCGCGGAGACATTCTTTGACGTCCCGGAGAGCGACGACGACGAGATGCGTCGGGGACCCAGAGAGAGGAGCATCATCATCCTTTGGGGGCGTCGCGAACTTTAAGCCCTCGCCAAAGTAAAGGACGAGTGGCTGGTGGCATTAGCAGCAGGTATAAATCAGCCTTGATTGGCAGACCTGACGGCAGAAGATGAATGGAGGCAAGGTGTGCGACAATTGGCGAGTGTCCAAAAGCAACCAATTTATTATCCCCATTTCCATCCCCCCCCCCCCCCCCTCCCCCGCCGCTTCATTCGTTTTCTATTGTGTTTCCACTCGAGGAGAGAGAGAGAGAAAGAGAGTAAGTGCCGTTGCAAAGGCAAAGATGCAACCCTGAGCCTGAGAAAGAGAGAAATAGACACGGAGATAAACAAGGAGAGATAAATACAGAGAAATAAAATAGAGAGAGAGGGGAGAGAGAGAGAGAGAGAGACAAAGAGAAGTGTCGTTGCAAAGGCAAAGACAACCCTGAACCTGAGAAAGAGAAATAGATACGGAGACAAACAGAGAGAGATAGACATAGAGAGAAAAAATACAGAGAGAGAGAGAGAGAGAGAGAGAGATGTGCCTTGACAATGGCAAAGCCTCAACCCTGAACATGAACCTCGGAGAGAGGAGAGAGAGAGAGAGAGAGAGAGAGAGAGAGAGAGCCATGCCTGTGAAAGTTAGAAGGCGCCTGCCCGACCGCCCATCCATCCCCAAACCGCACTGCCTGGCCCTGAACGTTACAAAGTGATCACGAATGAAACGAAGGAAAACGTTCGTTGCCACACCGAGTTTGAACTACGCTCTCTCTCTCTCTCTCTCTCTCTCTCTCTCTCTCTCTCTCTCTCTCTTTCTCTCTCTGTGTGAGCAAGGTCTGTGGGAGGTTGTCAAACGCACACATGGAGTCGGGGATTTGTGGCCTTTGTACATCATTTTATTTACCAAACCAGACTTTATCGGTGAATTACTCACAGTATGCACACCTCACAAGGGCGTTTATTATCTTCGCGTATCTACAGGAGGAGGAGGAGGAGGAGTGGTGGGCGATGGGGGAGGAGTTGCCAGGGCTTATGGCCGCCCTATGGTAAATTCAACGTGGCAGATGGCGTAGAGGGAAAGAAGATTCGCGGTTGGAGGAATCATTTTTGGATCTCATTTTGTTATATTGTGTTTTGCGTTTGATTAAAAAGTTACTTTTGCGCTGTGCTGGATTATTGTTATTTATTATTATCATTATTACAATTGGAATCCCTATATACCCCATAATCCCATGAAAATGGGATGGGGAAGGGTTATTGTTCAGTAGTATATCAGTTCGTTGTTATTTTCCGAGTTTTTTTTTTTCAGGAGGGTTGAAGGGGAGTAGGGGTGGGGGGTGTTGGTAGAGCGTGGTTCCTGAATCCCAATTCGTCCTATAATCGTATGAAAGGGAGACGGGAGGAAGGGGTCACAAGGAGGGGGAAGGGGCTGGGGAGGAGGATGAGGAGGACACTGTTTCTCCTAAAAAAAAAATTAAGGTAGTTAAAAAAAACTGGAGGAAGAGGAGGTAGGAGGAATAGGAGGAGGTTGAGGACACCTTTTCTACCTCTCCCTCAAAAAAAAAAAAAAAAAAAAAAAAAAAAAAAAAAAAAAAAACACACGAGGACGAAGAGGAGGCAGGCTGAGGCGAGTAGGACACCTTTTCTACCAAGCAGCCCCACCACGAACCCCCACACTAACCCCCCCCCCCCCCCCACAAAAAAAAAAAAAAAAAAAACCACCGCCGAAAAAATGAAAACAAAGTTATAAAAAAAGCTGCACTCGGGGAACTTTGAGTTATTATTTCCAGTGGCCAAAGTTGGCGGGTTTATTCATTTGGGAGCATAAGCTACATGGGTTTGACGGTGCAACTTTTAACATCGCACGCCGGAAAAAAATACAAAAAAGACAAAAGAAAAAAAGTACAGGAAGAGAGAGAGAGAGAGAGAGAGAGAGAGAGAGAGAGAGAGAAAGGAAATTGGATGAAAAGTTAAGGGGTGATGTGGCTGGTCTGATAACAAATTACTTTTGGCACGATCATATGTTAAGGAAACTTAACCTTATTTTTATTATTATTATTATTATTATTATATTATTATTATTATTATTATTATTATTGGAAGGAGACCCTCTTTCCAAAACAATTCTTATTGAAAGATGTTGCTGCATCAGCTGCATTCAACTTGTAATAGCAGAGAGAAAGCAATTATTAGAAAAATAGAGAAGACTATTTACAAGTTGAATGCAGCAATATCTTTCAATAAGACATTGTTATTATTATTATTATTATTATTATTATTATTATTATTATTATTATTATTATTATTATTATTATTATTATTATATGGCTTCTTTTTAACTTTTAAATATAGCCTTAACTGCATTTATAGTTTTTGCATTCCTTCTTTGTGTAAGGTAATAGATTTATTTATTTATTATTATTATTATTATTATTATTATTATTATTATTATTATTATTATTATTATTATTATTATTAAGTGATGTTACTTTTATAGCTTTTAACGTAGCTTGTACTGTTCCGCAGCGTTTGCATTCTTACTTTCTATAAGATCTTGAGTTGATGTAAAATTATTATCATTATATCCTTAATAGATAATAGACGCCTTCCTGGTTAGGATGTCACGCGATGACGTCACCTGAAAAAAAACATTGATGAGAACGTTCAAGCAGAGTACTCAGGTAGTTGGAAAGCGTTTCGTTTCTCCTTTCTGCCTCGAGACTTCCATTCTTCCGTAAGGTTAGTGTGACCAGTTGCATGCAGCTGTATTCCAACATTCTACGTTCTCGAAGCAGAAGGCATTTTTAAATAATAATAATAATCGAGGGATTTACAGTTAGTGTCGTGTAATCCACAACAATAAAAAAATCTTTCAAAATTTTCAAATCTCCGACTTTTCAGATTTTATAGGGAGGTCTACCATACCTGGCTGGATTTTCGTGGTCGTTTAAAACAATTCCTTTAACACAAATTTTTTTTTTCGAATTTGGGTGTCGCTTCAGGCTGTATAGATGAAATGGATTTCACAGACTTAAAAGTGAAGAGCTCTCCGATCGCTGCAAATTGTTGTTCACGGTTTTTTTTTTTTTTTTTTCATCCCCCCATTTTTTTTTTTTTTTATATTTTTCTATTTCAACTAAAAAATTAATAGTGATAATTAGGTTTTAAAATGATTCCAACTCTTCACATTTTGCTTTTTTACAATTTGCCTAAAATCCAATAAGTAACAATATTTAATTTCATGTTAACTTTTCCTTGGTTATTTATGCACTTTTGATAAACTAGGAAGGCCCAGTTTTCAGTCTCGTTTTGTTATACCATTTTTTAACTATCAAATTAATTTTTCTAGCTACAAATGTAACATTTTAGACTAAATAAAATGTTACATTGATAGTTAAAAAATGGGATTTTTTTTAGAAATTAACTAATATGAATAATGATTGGAAATGTCACGATTCTATGAGCTTGTTTTATGGCAAAAAAAAGAAAACGAACAGAGTTATGTATAACTTGGATACTGAAATTAATCTTGTGACTTCGTAAAGTATTTTCAAACCAATGAAATAAAATTCAGTTGCATTAAACAAATATGAAGTACTACAGAATTTTATAAAAGATTTTAAATGATATTTAGATGGATTTATGTTGGTTCATTTGGCATAAAAATAAAACTATTCCTTCTTGTTTCATAAATTTTGTATCGTAATGACCAGTTCTTGAAAAATCTCTTTCATTGCAACTGCTCGTGAAGCAGCAACGCTAAAATTGAATGACGTGTTTGCATCTTTTGAGAATATATGCCTGTGATATGAGATAAAGTATATTATTATTATTATTATTATTATATTATTATTATTATTATTATTATCATTATTTATTATTATTTTTTTTTTTTTTTTTTTTTTTTTTTTAACCCAGGTGCTGGAAATTAATATAGATAAATTATGCAGTGCATTGCTACCTCAAAGCAATTCACCTTGTATTTTAATAATTTGCTTACATATTTTTCCGCATATTCATTGTATCTGCATTGGGAATATTTGCCCATGATATGAGATAAAGTATATTATTATTATTATTATTATTATTATTATTATTATTATTATTATTATTATTATTATTATTATACCCTGGTGCTGGAAATTAATACAACTAGATTATGCAGTGCATTGCTACCTAAAAGAAATTCCCCTTGTATTTCAATAATTTGTTTATATATTTATCTGCATATTCATCAATCTATTAATTTATCATTCTTTTCCAAATAACTAATCTCCATCTTCTGTATATTCTATTATCTTCTGTGACTTCTTTTAAAACGAACACCATATCATTTGGCAGCTCGAATTTTAAAGTCAACGGACCCTGTGGACTTGTTCCGTATGAATAGGGTTTGTCTTCTGAATAATAATGATAATAATAGTGATAATAATAATAATAATAACCGATTGCAAATTAAATTTAAGACGAATTAAGGCGTTAGATGACAGCTTCTGCTAACGATGCATTGATGGCAGACATGTTTACGACGCGTACGGTGCGCGGCCATGCCAGGCGAAAGAGGACGACTTGTTTATCATTTTCTTTACTGTTCACAGTTTAATTAGGTTTTCGGGTTTATCGCGTTTGAAAATAAATTGTTCATCTAATATCATACGGGAGACAATGGGATGGACTCTCAATGTGACCCTCATCGAACAGGTTGGTAGATGAGAGATTTTACTGATGTTGGACTCAGTAGTTAACTTATCCTGTTTATAATAATAATAATAATAATAATAATAATAATAATAATAATAATAATAATAATAATAATAATACCAATAATAATATGTTTCATTTTAGCTCGGGGCAATATTCATATAGAGACAATGTACATACGAGATGAAAAGTTATAACAATAATCAGGTACACCCAGATAGTTATTAATAATAATACGAATAATAATAATCCTTGTTATTATTATTATTATTATTATTATTATTATTATTATTATTATTATTATTATTCAGTAGGACCATAAACAGATAAGGAAGGTACAGTTTGCTTAAAAGGAAGATAGAACAGTAACTCACAATATAATAATAATAATAATAATAATAATAATAGTAATAATAATAATATTAATAAAAATTATTATTATTATTTTTTTTTTTTTTGCTCTATCAAAGTCCGCCAATTCGACTGGGTGGTATTTATAGTGTTGGGTTCCGGGTTGCACCCTGCCTCCTTAAGAGTCCATCACTTTTCTTACTATGTGTGCCGTTTCTAGGATCACACTCTTCTGCATGAGTCCTGGAGCTACTTCAGCATCTAGTTTTTCTAGATTTCTTTTCAGGGATCTTGGGATCGTGCCTAGTGCTCCTATGATTATGGGTACGATTTCCACTAGCATATCCCATATCCTTCTTATTTCTATTTTCAGATCTTGATACTTATCCATTTTTTCCCTCTCTTTCTCATCAACTCTGGTGTCCCATGGTATTGCGACATCAATGAGTGATACTTTCTTCTTGACTTTGTCAATCAACGTCACGTCTGGTCTGTTTGCACGTATCACCCTATCCGTTCTGATACCTTAGTCCCAAAGGATTTTTGCCTGATCGTTTTCTATCACTCCCTCAGGTTGGTGCTCGTACCACTTATTACTGCAAGGTAGCTGATGTTTCTTGCACAGGCTCCAGTGGAGGGCTTTTGCCACTGAATCATGCCTCTTTTGTACTGGTTCTGTGCAAGTGCCGGGCATTCGCTTGCTATGTGGTTTATGGTTTCATTTTTCGTATTGCACTTCCTACATATGGGAGAGATGTTATTTCCGTCTATCGTTCTTTGAACATATCTGTTCTTGTGCCGCTGTTATCATTCCTTCAGTTTCCTTCTTTAGCTCTCCCCAATTGAGCCATTGCCATGTGTCATCGCTGGCTAGTTCTTTAGTGTGTCTCATGTATTGTCCGTGCATTGGTTTGTTGTGCCAGTCCTCTGTTCTGTCTGTCATTCTCCTGTCTCTGTATATTTCTGGGTCTTCGTCTACTTTTATTAGTCCCTTCTTCCCATGCACTCTTTAGCCACTCGTCTTCACTGGTTTTCAGATATTATTATTATTATTTAGTAGGATCAGAAAAAGAT
>NC_087217.1:50410725-50428225 GCF_015104395.2 Macrobrachium nipponense | reverse complement strand
GAGAGAGAGAGAGAGAGAGAGAATATAACAACTGTCTATGAAAAAACCGAGTAAAATTATGTATTTTTTTTCGAGAACCTGCCATACGAATTCTTAATGCCTTAACATCCCACCACAAGCATAGAAAGAGAGAGAGAGAGAGAGAGAGAGAGAGAGAGAGAGAGAGAGAGAGAGAGAGGCGGGGGAAGATAACAACTTTCTATGATAAAATCAAGTAAAATTATGTATTATTTTCGAGAGCGACATCATACGAATTCTTGGTGCGTTAGCATCTCACCACAAGCAGAGAGAGAGAGAGAGAGAGAGAGCTTACCATACAGACCTTACATCTTGTTCGGGTTTACCCCAGGTCCCTCATTGTGAGGCACCTCTAATGTCTACCTGAGAGTTGCTAGTGCATCTTCCGGTATATTTTGCATCTTCCAATCTTGGATGGTCTGGGATGCTGCTTAGATATATGTCGAGCTTATTCTTAAAACACATCTACGCTCATTCCTGATTTATTCCTCAGATGAGCTGGCAACGCATTGAATAGACGCTGCATTGTCGATGCTGGTGCGTAGTGGATTAATGTCCTGTGTGCTTTCCTTATTTTTCCTGGTAGAGAGAGAGAGAGAGAGAGAGAGAGAGAGACGCAGGTGTATCAGGTCGTATCAGATGTTGTTTTTCCCAGCCAGAGACCCCAACAACCTCTCATTTTTCATCACTCTCGACTTGAGCTGGAGTGATGGATGATGACCAGCGATGGTAGTGTTTGTGCGTGCGTGCGTGCGTATGATTGTGCGTCTGTGTGTGCTGGCGGAGGTATTTGTGTGCGTGTGCGTACGTAGACATTTACCTTTTCCTTGCGTGTGAGCTTACTGGGGAAGAGGAAGGTGGTCGAGAGAGGGGGCCGGGTGTTAGAAAGATGAGGGGCTGTGGAAGAGAGAGAGAGAGAGAGAGAGAGAGTAATAAAAAAATTAAACCAATAATGGGTATAAATGTAATATAAGATAGTAGCAAAGAACTGATGATAGAGAGAGAGAGAGAGAGAGAGAGAGAGAGAGAGAGAGAGAGAGAGAGTAAATAAAAAAATGAAACCAATAATGAGTATAAATGTAATATAAGATAGTTGCAAAGAACTGATTGAATAGGAGAGAGGAGGAGGGAAGATGATAGAGAGAGAGAGAGAGAGAGAGAGAGAGAGAGAGAGAGACCATGGCAAATGCAAACTCCTTTTTCCCACATCTTTTGAGGAACAGAAATGCAATGCTGAGTTGACCCGTCCTTCCTGTATACAATGGCCTTTGAATTGTTGCTGAGTTTTCGGGCATTAAGGTGGGTATAAAGTAAAGCCCGTCATCTCGCATGCCCTTGTAGAATGGGGCACGAAGGTACGTGATGGCCTCGTTGTTTACAACCCTCCGCCACTTAGCCTGACAGCACCGTTAATGACCCTTTGGATATGCCTAGACTTGACCCGAAATGGGAGGCATAATTTTGAATACGATTTTTTTCACATTCTCTCTCTCTCTCTCTCTCATCGGTCGTATGAAGCTAGCAGATATAAAATTTTAATCACATTACTCATTTTATTTTGGTCTCTCTCACCCTCTCTTCCACTTGTTATCATTGCTCTCTCTCTCTCTCTCTCTCTCTCTCTCTCTCTCTCCTCTCTCTCTCTCTCTCTTGACATCTGTTCTGGGCTGAAAGAGCATTCTTATCTCTATCAACGTCTTGCAATTTCTCTCGGTTGTCCACCTGTCACTTCAAAATATGCACACAAAAGGAATTTTACAAGAAATTTTAAGATTCCAGTATGATGCTCTCATGTTTTTTTTATTTGTTATTTTTTTAACATTTCTTCAAAAGATTTATCACGGTGAACTTGACGAAATTGCGTAATTCCATATTACTCAAAATTCGCATAAATCCTTTATCATAATTCAGGCTTATTTTTCTTATTCGAAAAAGAATGAGTGTTTTTGCATTATTTATGATATTTACAGCACCAATTTATTTTTTTTAAGTCTTTACACATTAAATTATTTACAATAGACTTCAGCAAATTACGAACAAGCATTTATGTAGAATATATTGCTTGCAATCCTACTAGAATTTGGCATAAAGAAGAAATAAAAAAACAACAGAAACACTATGCATTCATTTTAACAATATTCAAAATATTCATTGAACGAGAAATCTACTTTTTAAAGTTTTTATTCATTAAATTGTTTATAATAGACTACAATGAATCTTCAAGGACAAACATTTATTTATCTAGAATAAATATTATTTTACTTTCTTTAAGCTTTTGTTCGTTAAGTTATTTACAATAGACTACAATAAATCTCCAACAACAAATATTTATCTAGAATATCTTGCTTTCAATCTTAGAAAAATTATATATATATATAAAAAAAAACACTACGCATCAAACTTTCCCAGACAATTTTATGGAAGTCATCGTACATCTGACATCACCTCTGTATCGCGCCCGCATTGGACACATAACTTCATCTATTTCTTGAAGGAAACGACGCTATTTGGATCAACCAATAAAACATAGTCATTAAACCTCACCTCCCAGTGACTTAACAAGGGAAATACCAAGCACTTAGAAAGAAATGTTTAGGCGTTTATATACGCATATATGGACCGGCCTTTAAAACAACCTCTGCAACAAATCATAGAGACCTGGTTGCTGACAGCCCACATGCTATCCAGTCTCGTGATGGAGGGGACCTGATTATAAGTTAGCGCTTGCTGGTCCGCCCATTCGTTACCGCCCAGATGTATAGTTTTTCATCTCCTTCTTCTTCTTCTTCCTCAAGTGAAAGCAATTGCCCAGCTGGCTGGGCATGTCTTTGGGGAGGCGGTTGACAGGTGAAATTAATGACATGCACTGCAGTGGGTGATCACAGTGACTTATGATTTTCTCTGTTTCATTTGATAATAATAATAATGGAAAAAGAAACGCAAAAAATTACCGTTTGTAACCTGCACATCTCTTGAGAAAGGGCCACAGATAAACCTGAAAGTACTCGAGTGTTGAGTAAATTGCTATGTAAATACTTACAAGTAAACAAGTTATACTCAGTCATTTTTCTAGGTTTCTTTTTCCGTCTTCAGAAGAGAACTGAAAGAAGTTTTTGTTTGGAATAATAATAATAATAATAATAATAATAATAATAATAATAATAATAATAATGAAATAATGGGCCTAATACACACCACCAGTATCACAGAAACAAATAACTTGACATATGCAGGAGCAAGATTAGTAGCAGAACTGATGGGGATTCGAACACCAACACCACCGTCACAACCAACCCGACAGAAACCAAAACAGCAACCTCCTTGGAAAAGGCGCCTGGAAAAGCAAATCATGGTGATGAGATCTGACTTGAGTAAACTGAAAGAGATGGCAGAAAAAAGGCTAAGAAGCAAGAAAACAAGGGAGGAACTCAACGAGAAATACAAAGTACAAGAGAGGGGACTAAACAACACAATAGAAGATGTAAAACAGAGGCTTAAGGCCAAAGCACACAAGATCCAACGGTACATGAACAGGAATAAGGGATACCAACAGAACAAAACTATTCGGAACCAACCAGAAAAGACATATACAGCCAACTAAGAGGGGAAGACAACCACCAAGAAATTCCTGAAGCCGAACCAAGTAAGAGACTCTGGGAAAACATATGGAGCAATCCGGTATCACACAACAAACATGCAACATGGCTCCAGGAAGTCAAGGAAGAAGAAACAGGGAGAATAAAACAAAGATTCACAGAGATCACGACAGACACAGTCAGACACCAACTAAAGAAAATGCCAAACTGGAAAACCCCAGGTCCCAATGAAGTCCATGGATACTGGCTCAAAAACTTCAAGGCCCTACATCCACGAATAGCAGAACAACTCCAGCATTGTATCTCAAATCACCAAGCACCCAAATGGATGACCACAGGAAGAACATCCTTAGTACAAAAAGACAAGAGTAAGGGAAATATAGCCAGTAACTACAGGCCTATCACCTGCCTACCAATAATGTGGAAGTTACTAACAGGTATCATCAGTGAAAGGCTATTACAACTACCTAGAGGAGACAACACCATTCCCCTACCAACAGAAAGGCTGCAGAAGGAAGTGTAGGGGCACAAAAGACCAGCTCCTGATAGACAAAATGGTAATGAAGAACAGTAGGAGAAGGAAAACCAACCTAAGCATGGCATGGATAGACTATAAGAAAGCCTTCGACATGATACCACACACATGGCTAATAGAATGCCTGAAAATATATGGGGCAGAGGAAAATACCATCAGCTTCCTCAAAAATACAATGCGCAACAGGAATACAATACTTACAAGCTCTGGAATAAGACTAGCAGAGGTTAATATCAGGAGAGGGATCTTCCAGGGCGACTCACTGTCCCCACTACTCTTCGTAGTAGCCATGATTCCCATGACAAAAGTACTACAGAAGATGGATGCCGGGTACCAACTCAAGAAAAGAGGCAACAAAATCAACCATCTGATGTTCATGGACGACATCAAGCTGTATGGTAAGAGCATCAAGGAAATAGATACCCTAATCCAGACTGTAAGGATTGTATCTGGGGACATCAGGATGGAGTTTGGAATAGAAAAAATGCGCCTTAGTCAACATACAAAAAGGCAAAGTAACGAGAACTGAAGGGATAAAGCTACCAGATGGGAGCAACATCAAACACATAGATGAGACAGGATACAAATACCTGGGAATAATGGAAGGAGGAGATATAAAACACCAAGAGATGGAAGGACACGATCAGGAAAGAATATATGCAGAGACTCAAGGCGATACTCAAGTCAAAACTCAACGCCGAAATATGATAAAAGCCATAAACACATGGGCAGTGCCAGTAATCAGATACAGCGCAGGAATAGTCGAATGGACGAAGGCAGAACTCCGCAGCATAGATCAGAAAAACCAGGAAACAAATGACAATACACAAAGCACTACACCCAAGAGCAAATACGGACAGACTATACATAACACGAAAGGAAGGAGGGAGAGGACTACTAAGTATAGAGGACTGCGTCAACATTGAAAACAGAGCACTGGGGCAATATCTGAAAACCAGTGAAGACGAGTGGCTAAAGAGTGCATGGGAAGAAGGACTAATAAAAGTAGACGAAGACCCAGAAATATACAGAGACAGGAGAAAGACAGAAAGAACAGAGGACTGGCACAACAAACCAATGCACGGACAATACATGAGACAAACTAAAGAACTAGCCAGCGATGACAATTGGCAATGGCTACAGAGGGGAGAGCTAAAGAAGGAAACTGAAGGAATGATAACAGCGGCACAAGATCAGGCCCTAAGAACCAGATATATTCAAAGTACGATAGACGGAAAAAAATAACATCTCTCCCATATGTAGGAAGTGCAATACGAAAAATGAAAACCATAAACCACATAGCAAGTGAATGCCCGGCACTTGCACAGAACCAGTACAAAAAGAGGCATGATTCAGTGGCAAAAGCCCTCCACTGGAGCCTGTGCAAGAAACATCAGCTACCTTGCAGTAATAAGTGGTACGAGCACCAACCTGAGGGAGTGATAGAAAACGATCAGGCAAAGATCCTCTGGACATATGGTATCAGAACGGATAGGGTGATACGTGCAAATAGACCAGACGTGACGTTGATTGACAAAGTCAAGAAGAAAGTATCACTCATTGATGTCGCAATACCATGGGACACCAGAGTTGAAGAGAAAGAGAGGGAAAAAGGGAAAAATGGATAAGTATCAAGATCTGAAAATAGAAATAAGAAGGATATGGGATATGCCAGTGGAAATCGTACCCATAATCATAGGAGCACTAGGCACGATCCCAAGATCCCTGAAAAGGAATCTAGAAAAGCTAGAGGCTGAAGTAGCTCCAGGTCTCATGCAGAAGAGTGTGATCTAGAAACGGCACACATAGTAAGAAAAGTGATGGACTCCTAAGGAGGCAGGAGGCAACCCGGAACCCCACACTATAAATACCACCCAGTCGAATTGGAGGACTGTGATAGAGCATAATAATAATAATAATAATAACAGCAGTAGTAGTAGTAGTAGTAATGATAATGAAAAATGATAATAATAATAACAGCAGGAGTAGTAGTAGTAGTAGTTGTGATAAAAAATGATAATATCCTTTATTTCAGACCAGGGTATATTACAGAGACAGACAAGGTAGATAGAGTACGCAATACAGTACATAGACGAGGTAAAAACTTATTATTATGCTTAAATAAGATTCTCAGTAATTTTTCTGGGTTTCTTTTTCCATCTTCAGAAGAAAACTGAAAAAAGTTTTTGTTTGGAGTAATAATATTAACAGCAGGAGTAGTATTAGTGGTAGTAGTAGTGATAATGAAAAATGATAATACCCTTTATTTCAGACTAGGGTCTCTTACAGAGATAGACTAGGTAGATAAATTACACAATGAAAAATAATAATATCCTTTATTTGAGAATAGGGTATATTACAGAGATAGACGAGGAAGATAAATTACACAAAGAAAAATAATAATATCTTTTATTTGAGAATAGGGTATATTACAGAGATAGACGAGGTAGACAAATTACACAATGAAAAATAATAATATCTTTTATTTGAGAATAGGGTATATTACAGAGATAGACGAGTAGACAAATTACACAAAGAAAAATAATAATATCCTTTATTTGAGAATAGTGTATATTACAGAGATAGACGAGGTAGACAAATTACACAATGAAAAATAATAATATCCTTTATTTGAGAATAGGGTATATTACAGAGATATACGAGGTAGATAAATTACACAAAGAAAAATAATAATATCCTTTATTTGAGAATAGGGTACATTACAGAGATAGACGAGGTAGATAAAGGACACAATACAGTACACAAAATCTATAGATAGACGAGGTAAAAACTTATTATATAGAACGTTTCTAACTTTACACCCTATGCTTAGATAAGATTTCCGACGAAAGCCTTGAAATCAGGATGGCAGCAAATGGAGAAATTCTCAAGTGGGACTCGAACTCGGGCAGGATGGGAACTGAGGTTATTAAAAAGAACGTCTCTAACAGGGTTATACTGAATTTAAGAAGAGAGAATCATTATTTATAAATGCACACTTAGTAATCAGGCACTACAGTCACTGAGCATTTTTTCTTTATCAAGACTGCAACCATCTGTCAGGAAATACCTCTCCCCAAACATTCGCAACATTAATGATTTTGCTGAATAAAAGACGAGTTTCCTTCCGTGTTCATTAAGCAGGACATTTAGACGACTTTTTTTTTCGTTTGCATCACTCACAATGGCTAAGTGTCTTCAGTATCAAATGATGCAATCTTTTATGAGAAGAGGCAATTTTGTTTTTCGACTTTTGACAAATTTCTTTGTCTGTCTGTCTGTTTCTCCATAAGCACACACACATTTATATATATATATATATATATATATATATATATATAGATATATATATATATATATATATACTATATATATAATTAAGTAGATACAAAGAGTAATAAATGCGCGCACATTAGTGGGATGTTGAATGTTTATTGTGGAAAAATAGGGCAACTTTATAAAACCCTCACATAATAACATGAAAGAACCTACTTGGCAAACTCCATTAAAGAAAAACAACTTGTCCACGAAACTCTAAGAGAAAAAATATCAAATTCCTTATTACAAAGAATTCCTCCACTGATGCCAAAAACAAAACATCTGCTGTTGCACACGAAGTATTACGAGGAAAACAATCAACAACTGCAACGTAGAACAAAACAGGCCATATATCTAGGTCATGTCAGTCATTCATTAATCATCTGGTTGACCCTGGAATGATAAAAGGAGCTAAAAAAAAAGCTGCCTCTCTCACACAAATTTCCTCTTCATTTTTGCTTGGCTTCTTCCTGAGTCGTCCATGAAGTGGTGCGATTGTTTTTTGTTAGTGTTGTTGTTGTTGTTGTTATTGTTGTTGTTCTAGACGTTGTTGCTTTTGTAGCTGTTTTTATCGTCATTTGCTCTACAAATCTCCTTATAATGTACGTTATATTTGGCTTCCTTTAGAATCTAAATATCTGTGGTTGTTTGTTTATCTATTTATTTATTTATCTATTTATTTATTTATTTATTTTATTTTTATTATCATTATATTTGTTTGCTATTCGTCATTATGATTCCCTCTTTCATTCTTCGGTTTATTCTATCTTTGCGTTTGTTTTCCTCCATTATCATTGGTTTTGAATTATTCGTTGTTGTTCTTGTCCTTATTATGTCCCCCCATTATCCCTTACTCAACTAAAATGAGAAATCTTCAGAGAGAATCCAGCAGCAAATTCTAGCCAGAGCGATAGGAACCTAATATCATTTGGTGCAATATCTGTATCTTTTAAAATTCGGTTTGAGATCACTCTCTCGCGTTCTCTTTTTATTTCTTTATTTATTTATTTATTTTATTTATTTAATTATTTAAATTTTAGCGTTCCTGTTCCGCTAGAAAAAATGTAAAACTAGACATATAGAGGTAGAATGCTACTGAAAATTAGGAAGAAAATGAAGAAGTAACGATATTTTTTTTTTTTTTTTTTTTACCTGACAGATATCTGTATCAGGTATGCAGACGACTTTTGCCTTTTTTTGTGACCTCATGACCTTGAAAACAGGTCAGTCACATAAACATTAGGGTTAAATAATTAGGGAACCTTCCAATCACATTTCCCAATTTCCCCATAATAATAATAATAATAATAATAATAATAATAATAATAATAATAATAATGATTAATTTAGAACTTCCGGTTTAGGATGATAAAAAAGGATTCTTTAGTCGTACCCAAGTAACTGTAGATATCGGTAGCACACCTCTTTACGTTCATCTACCACAGGGTCAATTAGTCACAAGAGAGAGAGAGAGAGAGAGAGAGAGAGGAGAGAGAGAGAGAGAGAGGGGGGGGGGGGGGGGGGGAGAGTTAGCTGATATAAATGAACTACATGTGTTTATCCCTTCTCTCTCTCTCTCTCTCTCTCTCTCTCTCTCTCTCATATTGCTTATCCTCTGTTATATCCTATTTGCATTAGAGGTACATTAATTTTCTAGCTGAAGTTCAATGTCAGATTTTTTTTATGATTTACATGTTATTCATATTTTCATATTAATGACCTGTCGTTGAATTAAATGTTCTCTCTCTCTCTCTCTCTCTCTCTCTATCTCTCTCTCTCTCTCTTCTGTCTTGCTTTTAATCATTCCAACCAAATCTATCTTTTAAATTTTTTTTTAAATACTAATGAGAAAATCTGTATAATTAATATTCATAATATAGTGAACTGCATATTCTCTCTCTCTCTCTCTCTCTCTCTCTCTCTCTCTCTCTCTCTCTCTCTCTCTCTCTCTCTCTACATACTACCTAGATTTTAATAATATAGCCAGCTTTGTCAATCAAATTTTCATGTCGTTTTTTCTTCAACATCATTTGTAGCAATCTCAAGGCAATGAACACTTAGTAGTACAGTGAATTGCATACCACCCCTTTCTCTCTCTCTCTCTCTCTCTCTCTCTCTCTCTCTCTCTCTCTCTCTCTCTCTTCTGTCTTGCTTTTAATCATTCCAACCATATCTATCTTTTAAATTTTTTTTTAAATACTAATGAGAAAATCTGTATAATTAATATTCATAATATAGTGAACTGCATATTCTCTCTCTCTCTCTCTCCTCTCTCTCTCTCTCTCTCTCTCTCTCTCTACATACTACCTAGATTTTAATAATATAGCCAGCTTTGTCGATTAAATTTTCATGTCGATTTTTCTTCAAAATCATTTGTAGCAATCTCAAGGCAATGAACACTCTTAGTAGTACAGTGAATTGCATACCACCCCTTTCTCTCTCTCTCTCTCTCTCTCAATTGCGAAGCCTTATAATAGCGAGAGTCGTAAAAGTCAACATCAGTAATAGCCACGCTGTTTAGATTTAACACGACAACGAACAAACCCATTGCGTCGAGAGCCACCTTTTCTTTATATAATCTCGGCCGAGCATTGCCAGCATCCATTCAAGTCAGGTATGTCAAAAGATACAATAAAACGCGATTAAGTCTTAAGTCTCTCTCTCTCTCTCTCTCTCTCTCTCTCTCTCTCTCTCTCTCACCTTTCAAAAGGTTCTTAAGCCACTCCGAGATGCATATATGTGACTGGTGGCCCACAAAGCGCACTCTTCTCTCTCTCTCTCTCTCTCTCTCTGTTTGCGCTACGTCTTGAGAGAAAGAGAGAGAGAGAGAGAGAGAGAGAGAGAGAGAGAGAATAATTTTTACCACAATTTAATCATCCGACTGAAACCACTGAGAACATTTATTTATAAAAATATATCGAACCTCTGAAGTCCAAACAACGTATAAAAAAGTAGACAAGTTTGGAGAGAGAGAGAGAGAGAGAGAGAGAGAGAGAGAGAGAGAGAGAGAGAGAAATTGTCCGTGACTGCGGAGGTAATTTTTTTTAAATAAATGATATCGAACCCTTGGCAGACAATTTCACATAATAAAATTCTATAAAAAGATAGACAACGAGAGAGAGAGAGAGAGAGAGAGAGAGAGAGAGAGTAATCATCCACTTCACGATTCGGTTATCCAGCTGTAACTGCGAAGAATATTCTGTAAAATGAATGATATCGAACCTTTGACAGAAAATTGCATATAGTCGAAATCTATACAGCATGTATGAAAAGATAGACATCTTTAGAGAGAGAGAGAGACCTTACAGACCTTACAGACCTTACATCTTGTTCGGGTTGCCCCAGGTCCCTCAGTGTGAGGCACCTCTAATGTCTACCAGAGAGTTGCTAGTACATCTTCCGGTATATTTTGCATCTTCCAATCTTGGATGGTCTGGGATGCAGTTTAGATATTTGTCGAGCTTATTCTTAAACACATCTACGCTCACTCCTGATATATTCCTCAGATGAGCTGGCAACGCATTGAATAGACGCTGCATTATCGATGCTGGTGCGTAGTGGATTAATGTCCTGTGTGCTTTCCTTATTTTTCCTGGTATAGTTTTGGGCACTATTAATCTACCTCTGCTTGCTCTTTCTGATATTTTTAGTTCCATGATATTTTCTGCTATTCCTTCTATCTGTTTCCATGCCTGAATTATCATGTAGCGTTCTCTTCTCCTTTCTAGACTATATAATTTTAAGAATTGTAGTCTTTCCCAGTAGTCTAGGTCCTTAACTTCTTCTATTCTAGCTGTAAAGGACCTTTGTACACTCTCTATTTGTGCAATATCCTTTTGATAGTGTGGGTACCATATCATATTGCAATATTCAAGTGGACTACGAACATAATGTTTTATAAAGCATAATCATGTGTTCAGCTTTTCTGTTTAAGTTGCCGTAACACATTCCCATTTTGCTTTACATTTTGCCAACAGAGTTGCTATTTGATCATTGCATAACATGTTCCTATTCATCATCACACCAAGGTCTTTAACTGCTTCCTTATTTGTGATGGTCTCATTATTAGGTCCCTTATATGCATATAGCTTTCTTTCTCTGTCTCCATAATTTATTGATTCAAATTTATCAGAGTTAAATACCATCCTCTTTACCTCTGCCCAATCATATACTTTGTTAAGGTCTCTTTGTAGAGCGTTCCTATCTTCATCACAAGTAATTTCTCTACTTATTCTTGTGTCATCTGCGAAACTACTCACTACCGAATCCTTAACATTATTGTCTATGTCTTCAATCATAATAACAAACAGTATTGCAGCTAACACCGTACCTTGCGGCACACCGGATATTACCTTGGCTTCATCCGATTTCTCGTCGTTTGCAATAACTATCTGTTTTCTGTTGTGTAAAAATTCTTTTAACCATCTTCCTACTTTATCCACGATATTGTGTTTTCTAATTTTCTTTGCTAATATTATGGTCTACTTTATCAAAAGCTTTTGCAAAGTCTAAATAAACCACATCTGTTTCATTTCCGCTTTTCATATTTTTGAATATGTTCTCACGGTGGACTAACAGTTGGGTTTGTGTACTTTTTCCGGGTACGAAACCATGTTTTGTCCTTTATTAAACAAATTATTTTTTATTAAATGTTTCATAATATTTTTCTTCATTACCCTTTCATACACTTCATAATTACTGCTAGTCTTGATCCACTTTTGAAAGTAGGGGTAATATATGCTAATTTGTGCTCATCATAAATCTTGCCTGTATCTACACTTTGTCTAATAATATTCCAAGTGGCTTTGCGATAGAATGAACTACTTTCTTTAACAAAATAGCAGGAATTCCATCATGGCCCTGCAGCAGCTCCATTTTTAATTTCATTAATAGCCTGCACAATATCAGCTTCATTAATATCTATGTCAGCTAAATATTCACTATTTCATCCCTTACTTCTATATCATTATCTTCATTATCTATTCTAGGGGTGAATTCTCTCTTATATCGTTCTGCCAGTATGTTGCAAATTTCCTTTTTTTCATTCGTTAATCTCCCTTCAATTCTTAGAGGGCCTATTTCTATTCTTCTTTTATTCATCTTCTTCGCATATGAGTATAATAGTTTGGGATTTTGCTTGATATTTAATAGGGTTTTTTCTTCCAAGTCCCGTTTTTCATTTTCTTTTGATTGTATAATCTTTTGTTCTGCATTTTCTATCTTACTTTTTAGTTCTATAACTTTCCATGCATTTTTTTTTTTTTTTTTGCTAGTACCTTTTTTCCACTTTCTGATTTTCTGGAACAAGATCCTTCTGTTTCTGGTATGCATGACTGATGTTTACTTTTCTTCTTCGGTATATATTTATCCACTATTTTCTCTAATATTTTATATAATATCTCCGTATTTACCTTTATGTCATCACTTACGAAAATATTATCCCAATCTTTGTTTAATTCTTCATTTATTCTGACCATTTTATATTTTTACTGTAGAAGTTGTATTTTCCATATCCTTCCCACTTTTTCATTTCTTGCTTATCTCTGTTTTCACTTGCTTTGGAATGGACTGTTAATTCTATGACATTATGGTCTGAAATACTCGCATTATAAACTATTATTTCTTTAACATAATTCATCTCGTTCACAAAAACTAGGTCTAAAGTATTTTCCTTTCTTGTTGGCAGGTGATTTATTTGTTGAATGTTGTATTCTAGTAGCATATCTAATAGCTTTTCGAATTGCCTCTTATCTTCTGCACTACTATTACTCTCTTTTTTATATGTATAAGTACATCCACAATCTCCTATTCGTTCTTTCCAGTCTACGAAAGGAAAGTTGAAGTCTCCAGATAGGAGATAGTCCAGTCCTTGTGATTTCTACATATATCATCCAATTTTTCTATTATTAAGTCAAACTCTTTAGTATTAGGAGGTCTATATATTACTATGTTCATTAATTTTTCAGATTCAAATTCTACCGCTATTAGTTCACATTCTGAGTTACTATATTTCTCATATATTTTTCCTTGTTTTTTGTCTTTCCCATATTGCGGTTCCCCCTTGATTCCTATTTTTTTCTATCTGATCTATAAGTTTGAAACCCTTTTATTTGATCATCATTCCCAGGTCTCTTGGGAATACCAGGTTTCACTTATATTCATTATATCTATTTTCTTTTCAATTTGGGTTAGTTCTTCTAAGTACTCTATTTTTCTTTTTGAGTTACTCGTAAACTAAACCCTGCGCATTCATCACTATGATGGTTTGCGTGTTTTCTCCTTCATTTAATATTGGTAATAATAAGGATTTTCCCCATGTCTCTTTCCTGTTCTGGTATGTTGTTCTTTTTTTCATTTCCAGAAATTCTGACATTAAAAAATCCAACTTTTCCATAATATTTGTTCTTCCTTCATCATAATTATTCATTTTGTGTCTGAATCTGCAATTTTCTCCATATCTGCAATATCCCCTTGCATAATAAAAACATTTATTATCTCTTGAGTAGAATCTTGGAGCTGATGCATTGAGAGAGAGAGAGAGAGAGAGAGAGAGAGAGAGAGAGAGAGAGAATTGTAACTAAGGATAATATCGAACCTCTGACAGAAAATTACAAATAACCGAGTCCTCTACAGGTTGAATAAAAAGATAATCGATTTCAGAGAGAGAGAGAGAGAGAGAGAGAGAGAGAGAGATCTTGAACTTTATACCTCCCTTCTCCATACCGCTTTGCTCACCGACATTTGTTGTACCTTTCTTAAAAACGTCTCCCGAGTGTCGGGTGATCATCTGATGTGACAGGTAAAGGAACACAAGGGGAAGGTGCAAGCGATTATCACCTCTGTGGCGAGAGACATTCGATTCACTTTATATGAAGAGGCGGAAGAGACTCGCAAAGCTCTCTCTCTCTCTCTCTCTCTCTCTCTCTCTCTCTCTATCTGTGACTTTGAATCAATGAGGTGATGAGGGAGAAAGAGAGCCAGAGAGAGAGAGGGAGAGAGAGTGAGTGAGAAGGTACATAATGATATGGCTCATCTCCTCATTAAAGACCATATTACCTCGTTGTTGTCAACGGCGGCGTCGTTACGAGTCAAAAGTCGCCAACAGGTGCTGGGAGGGTGATTCACGGCTCGTCGTCGTAGCGAGCTCCCCCCTGGGGGTGGGGTGGGGGGGGGAGGAGACGTAGGGCGAAGGCGAATAAGGTTTATTTTCATCCGCGCTGACAGCTCGTAGGAAATGGGTCGTTCTTTAACGCTTAGTCCTGATTTAGGTGTCGTTCACAGCGGTTCAGATGCAAGGCGCTTAGAGGGGTGCATGCACCCAACCCCCCGCTCTACTCCCTCTACCCATCCCTCCCTCCCCTCCCCTCCCACCCTCCTAATGTCAAAAGGCTTCCTTATGGCCTTTTACACTGTCGGGTTGTTTTATGGCCCTGTGTTAATATGCTGCTTTCGACCAGATTTCCCATACCCTCTCTCTCTCTCTCTCTCTCTCTCTCTCTCTCTCTCTCTGTGACTAATTTAAGGCATATTTCAACAGCTTCCTTCGCTTCCTCTTAACTCATCATTTTTCATCCAATCAACTCTCTCTCTCTCTCGCTCTCTCTCTCTCTCTCTCATTTTTCCCTTTTTTATCTCTCTCTCTCTCTTCTCTGTGACTAATCTAAGGCATATTTCAAACAGTTTCCTTCTCTTCCACTTAACTCATTTTTACCATTTTTCCTCTCTCATCTCTCTCTCTCTCTCTCTCTCTCTCTCTCTCTCTCTTCTCTTCTCTTTTTAATCTCTTTATATGATGGAATATAATAGTATATCACTACAGCATGAAATGGAAGAAATACTTTATTTAAAAAAAAACTTCAAATTCATATTTAAAAAAAGATTATAAAGTTCATCTTTATTTAAAAAAAGAATATAATGAAAGAAGACATGTCTCTCTCTTTTCATATATATATATATATATATATATATATATATATATATATATATATATATATATATATATATATATATATATTTCTATCAAAGAATAAATCAACCCCTTGATTAGATCAACAAATAAAATAATCTAGCAGACTTTAATAACAAAGAGTTTGCGATAAATTCATCAATGCCTTTTCGTAAACTTCACGCTTTCAGTGTGAAGTTTCAACAGGTTAATTACTCCTAAAACTTAGTAGAATAACCACTAAAAAACTTTTCGACACCTGTCACACTTTCAGACACATTTTTTTTATATATCTTTGAGCTGTTTGTCATATTATTTTCACAATCTCGTGAAAAACAGTTTGTGTAATAAAATACATTATTATGTTGAAAATTGAAAATTGTATTACTGTGTAAAAAGACCAAAAACAAAAAAAAAAAAAAAGGATTTTGAACACTTGAACGGTTCAGGTGTTCGAAAGTCCTTGTTTTTGTCTTCTACTTAGTAATACAGTTTACTATATAATCGTGGATTTTTATTACACAAACTGTTTCTCGCGAGATTGTGAATTTATTATTATTATTATTATTATTATTATATTATTATTATTATTATTATTATATTATTATTATTATTATTATTATTATGCAATAAAATTCCATAATTGTATAGTAAACTGTATTACTATGTTAAAACCAAAAACAAAGGGTTTCGAACGCCTGAAGTATTCAAATATTCGAAAATCCTTGCTTCTGTCTTTTTTTTTGCTCTATCACAGTCCTCCAATTCGACTGGGTGGTATTTATAGTGTGGGTTTCCGGGTTGCATCCTGCCTCCTTAGGAGTCCATCACTTTTCTTACTATGTGTGCCGTTTCTAGGATCACACTCTTCTGCATGAGTCCTGGAGCTACTTCAGCGTCTAGTTTTTCTAGATTCCTTTTCAAGGATCTTGGGATCGTGCCTTGTCCTCCTATGATTATGGGTACGATTTCCACTGGCATATCCCATATTCTTCTTATTTCTATTTTCAGATCTTGATACTTATCCATTTTTTCCCTCTCTTTCTCTTCAACTCTGGTGTCCCATGGTATTGCGACATCAATGAGTGATACTTTCTTCTTGGACTTTGTCAATCAACGTCACGTCTGGTCTCGGGTTGCCTTTTCACGTATCACCCTATCCGTTCTGATACCATAGTCCCCAGAGGATCTTTGCCTGATTTTTTCGTTTTCTATCACTCCTCAGGTTGGTGCTCGTACCACTTATTATTGCAAGGTAGCTGATGTTTCTTGCACAGGCTCCAGTGGAGGGCTTTTGCCACTGAATCATGCCTCTTTTTGTACTGGTTCTGTGCAAGTGCCGGGCATTCGCTTGCTATGTGGTTTATGGTTCATTTTTCGTATTGCACTTCCTACATATGGAGAGATGTTATTTCCGTCTATCGTTCTTTGAACATATATTGGTTCTTAGGACCTGATCTTGTGCCGCTGTTATCATTCCTTCAGTTTCCTTCTTTAGCTCTTCCCTCTGTAGCCATTGCCATGTGTCATCGCTGGCTAGTTCTTTAGTCTGTCTCATGTATTGTCCGTGCATTGGTTTGTTGTGCCAGTCCTCTGTTCTGTCTGTCATTCTCTTGTCTCTGTATATTTCTGGGTCTTCGTCTACTTTTATTAGTCCTTCTTCCCATGCACTCTTTAGCCACTCGTCTTCACTGGTTTTCAGATATTGCCCCAGTGCTCTGTTCTCGATGCTGACGCAGTCCTCTATACTTAGTAGTCCTCTCACCTCCATTACCTTATTATTATTATTATTATTATTATTATTATTATTATTATTATTATTATTATTATCTATTAAAAATCCACAATTATATAGTAAGTTGTACTACTATGTAAAAAGACAAAATCAAAAGTTTTCGACCACAAAGTCCTCACTTTTCTCTTTTACACAGTATATAATATTGTTTATTACAACATCGTGGATTTTTTTTCACACAAATCCTCTGTATCTAAGTCACTTTTTATGTATCTCCAGAGATGTTCATAATAAACAACATATCATCTTTATGATTATGAAATTATTTAATGGAGGGATTTGTGATCAGGAAG
>NC_087217.1:50403225-50408225 GCF_015104395.2 Macrobrachium nipponense | reverse complement strand
CATCCACAATTATGTATTAACACACGATTTACCATACAAAGGAACGTACCTCGTATAGAATCCATAATGATATTCACTTAGAAAAGATCTTACCGAGCAGTTCTTCCCACGAAACGACGCACGCGCGCGCGCGGTCATGCCCGAACGAGTTCGCGCCGTTCCCTGGCATGATCGCTCCCCCCAAATGTCACGCTACGTCAGAGTAATGTCGCCATCGCTGAGCATGACAGGAAATCAGTTGCCACTCTATATCACGGTCTCTTTAATTGTTGCAGTGTCTTATTTTGTCCATTAATATTCAGGTGGACTTATGTAATATGTAAATTATCTTTATTTTCGTTCTTCTCATGTATAAATGATTTGAGAATTTTGTTAATTACTTTATTTGTTTACGAGTTTTATTTCATTTATGACTATTCATCCAGTGATTGTTCTGATGTCTTCAATTGTTGCAGTGTGATATTTTTTTCATTCTTATTTGACTAATAATAGTTTGGTCTTTTAACTGGTTTGGGAACTACCCTTGAATGCCTACAGTGCGCCTTACAGAGAACAGAACAATAGCAAAAATCTTACCCTTCAATGCTTACAGTGCTCCTTACAGAGAACAGAATAACAGTAAAAAATCTTACCCTGGATATTATGTAAACAGAATCAAACGAAGTAAATGAATCGTGAAATATGCAAATGTCAACAGCCACGTCACCCAATTCTTCAGGCATTTCCACAACCCGCAAAAGATAGAAGCAACCGTTTCGTGTCGTATTTTTTGCCTTTAAAAGGAAATAAGCCTTTGTGGGCAATGGGATCCAGTTGTGGAAGGATGACAGAAGGTCGCAGGGAGTGGAAGGTGAGGGATGCCATTTTTGCATTATCTTAACAGCCATCCTTACCATTATTCTTCATCTGGGCCGTGACAGAAAACAATCCTCTCTGGTGTTCTGGATCCCAGGTGGTCGTGCTTGGGACTGGCGAGCATTCGTGCATGCGCGCATGTGTGTGCATAGTCATGCATGTGTAAATATATATGTATGTAACAATCTCCTCTGACGTTCTGGATTGCAAGTGGTCGTGCTTGGGTCGTGCATTTGTGCATGTGTATGTGTGTGCATGTGTGCATGCATGGTTGCATAGTAATATATGTGTATATATGTATGTATGTAACAATCTCCTCTGGTGCTTTGAATTTCAAGTTGTCGTACTTGGGTCGTGCATTTGTGCGTGTGTATGTGTATGTGTATGTGTGTTTGCATGAGTGGTTGCATAGTAATGCGTGTATGTATGCATGTATATTTTATCAGTTTTGGAAGTGACTTGTTTAACCTCTGAAAGATGAAGCCATGATGTATGTATGTATGCATGTATATACGTATGTGTATGTATGCGTGTTTTTTATTTAGTACCAAGACACTTACTTCTCCAACAACCACGTAATCACTCCAAAACAATTTCATCAAGACCCAAGGACGTCCAGGAGTCTTTAGATAAAACCCTTCTCCCACCCTACCCCTCCCCGCCAACAACCGACCCTCCCCCCCCCCAAAAAAAAAAAAAAAAAAAAAACTGAGAGTAAAACTAAAGTAAATAAAAGTAACTGGCGATTGGTGTGGTCACCTACCGCAGTTGGCTTTCCCACCGACGTCAGTAAATGCCCTCGCAATGCGAAATGCGGCTGAGAAGATTTGAACGAGGAAAAAATGGAGTGCTGGGCTAACAAATAATCTCGTAAACCAACGGGTCAAGAGGAGGAGGAGGAGAAGAAGAAGAAGAAGAAAAAGAAAAAGAAGGGAAAAATGCAAGGCTTTGTGAGTCAGTCGTCCTTCGGTTCTCTCTCTCTCTCTCCTTTTCATGGTGCTTGGTAAATGTTCTTATCTCTCTCTCTCTCTCTCTCTCTCTCTCTCTCTCTCTCTCTCTCTTCACGGCATTTGGAAAGTATTCTCTCTCTCTCTCTCTCTCTACTCATGATGTTTGGTAAATGTTCTCATTCGCATCATTTTTCTTTATGGTAATTGGTCAATCTCTCTCTCTCTCGTCTCTCTACTCTCTCTCTAAATCTCTCCCTTTCTAACTAAATTTTTTCAAGGTAATTGGCAAGCGCTCTCATCTCTCTCTCTCTCTCTCTCTCTCTCAGTAACTCACAAACTGAGTGACCAGAGTTTGATTTTCGGACCTGACCAAGAGCAGCTAGGACGTGTTTCATAAAAATCTGGAACTTGAAGTTAAAAAAGCTATTAAAAAAGAGAAGTAATAAATAGGGATATAGATATAAGATAATGGTTCCATTATTAATTGCCTGAACTACTGCGACTGGTGGGAAAGGGAGAAAGAGATAATTAAAGAGTAGAAAAATAAAATAAAGAAGAAATAAATTACGCAATGACCCCAATACTTCGTGTTTACCCCACTGGAGGAAGGTGACGAGAAAGTATGTTATTAAAATAATAATAATAATAATAATAATAATAATAATAATAAAATAATAATAATAATAATAATAATAATAATAATAATATTTTTCAAAAGTTAATTACCTTACAGTCTAGTTTCGTAAGGTATGAAAAATTTTCAATAATAATAATAATAATAATAATAATTTAAGCCCATGGCCATATAATGATCCCCTGTGTGAAATCCAATATAGGAATGGAGGGCCAGTTGAAAGAAGTGATATATATATAGGAGAGGGGGTTAAGAAGTGAGGGGGGAGAGGGAGACAGGGGCACAGCTCTAAGACTGAGTGATGGACCCTATTTGTTTGCTAATAGAGCCGGCCTGTGGATGACATCAATTAATATAATGACCCCTCAGATAGCACCGGGGGACTGATAGGTATAAGGCAGGAGCCACAAGGTTGGACAACACGACAGCTTTTTGCTGGTGATGGAGACCAACAGCCCATTTCTTAATTGTTGGGGGTAAATGGATGCCCTGGCCATTCTCTCTCTCTCTCTCTCTCTCTCTCTCTCTCTCTCTCTCTCTCTCTCTCTCTTTGCATCTCTGTTGCGGTATTTCTTTTTGCTTTGCAATTTGTTTTATTTTTAAAAGCTTCTTTGTCTATCATAAGTTATCATTAATATTGTTATTCTTATACCTGCTCTCTCTCTCTCTCTCTCTCTCTCTCTCTCTTCTCTCTCTCTCTCTCGTAGGGTGTTTTAAATAGCAGTTGGTTTTATTTTCAATTAGCTTTGGTGTTTATCATTATTGAGATCAATGATATATTCATTTTTTATTTGCTCTCTCTCTCTCTCTCTCTCTCTCTCTCTCTCTCTCTCTCTGATTTTTCTTGTGTTATGTTTTTAGTACAGTTTATGTCTGATTTGTAATTAGCTACTTGTCATTATCATCAACATTATTCTATATCACTAGTTGTTTATATTTTTATTCTCAGTTACTGTTTCAGTTCACCTTTATCATTATTTTCCATTCTTCCTCTACCTTTTATATGCTAAGCAAACGTACATTATTACAAGCTGCCGTTTTTTCTCCTATCCTTGTAATCATCGGCGTATTTTATTGACTCCAGTAATTCGTAAGAATCATCAGCAAAAAATAGCAAAAAATTTACATGGCTGTTTATATTTTGATTTTCTTCTACATTTTCAATTAACCTTTACCTTCATTTTCCATTCTTTCTTTTTTTATTCAGTAAATGTATATCATTAAAGTTTATTTTTCCCTCTTTTATTAGTCATCGGTGTCTTTCATTGACTCTAATAATCGTTAGAATCATGAGCTGAAGTTTCCATGTCAGTGGCTGTTTATATTTTGATTATCTGTTACCTTTCATATCCACTTTTATCATCGTTTATATTAACTGTTTTGTTCAAACCCATGATCAGTATCATTATCCATCACAGTGGCTGTTTATATTTTGATTATCTGTTACCTTTCATATCCACTTTTATCATCGTTTCCCAAAACTATTTTGTTCAAACTCATGATCAGTAGAAATTTTTATGTCAGTGGCTATTTATATTTTGAGTATATGTCATCGTTTTAACTTACCTCTATTTTCCAATCTTTCTTTGTCGTGTATTTTGTAAATGTTCGTCGTTACAGTCTACTTTTCTCGCCTTTTCAGTCATCGGCGTCTTTCACTGACTGCAATAACCGCTTCTTAAGAATCATCGGTAGGACTTTCCATCCATCTTGGACAGTGACACATTTCTCTCGCCACTCCTAAGTAATTCCTCCGTCTTGTTTGTTTACGTTTTCCAATTCATTTTTCATTCCCTTCGCCGCACTGTTTACCTCGTTAGAATAATTAATGACACAGACACACACACACACACACACGTTCATTTCACTCCCTCCTTATTTACATACATACACTTCACACCTCCGTAAAAATTTTCCATAATGCAGTTTCGAGTAACAAATGGATAGGACCGATAAACAACGGAATATGTTCGAGATTAAATATCGAATGACGCGTCAAGGATGTGTCTGGATTTTGTATCTTAGTACGTTAAACTTGATGTACATTTGTGTGCTTATTTTTTTGTGTGTGTGTGTAATGGTGGGAATCCACGGGTAATAAGGGCGTCGTTTAGTTTTGCCGTCGTCCAGTCTGGGACCAGCCTCTCTCTCTCTCTCTCTCTCTCTCTCTCTCTCTCTCTCTCTCTCTCTCTCTCTCTAGTAACATAACTCCCGCTAAAGCTCCGGAATAAGTAAGTAATGATATAATCTCAGGTTTCCTGTCTATTGAAGGTTTCCTTGTAAACCTCGAATTATTATTATTATTATTATTATTATTATTATTATTATTATTATTATTATTATTATTATTATTATTATTATTATTCACAAGAATATGGTGTTCATTAAGACGCAAGCAAGAGGGGGTAAAGAGAAAGACATAAATAAGTGATCCCAATTGTTAAAAAAGAAAAAAACGCATAAATAAATCAACAAATAGATGGAAATGAATAAAAAAGGTAGAAGAATAGCTTCAGGGCAGTACTGCATTTCACCTTTGCTTTTGAACTTATAATCCCGGA
>NC_087217.1:50328225-50398225 GCF_015104395.2 Macrobrachium nipponense | reverse complement strand
ATATTAATAATATATATATATACACACACACGCTTAGTATATACTATAGTCAAGTTCATCTACCGTTTTTTTAAGCATAATGGAAACCATGCAAATATATATATATGTATATATATATATATATATATATATATATATATATATATATATGTATATGTATGTATGTATGTATGTATATGCGTGTGTGTGTGTGTGTGTGTGTGTGTGTGTGCATGTGTGTGTGTCTGTTTGTCTGTCTGTCTGTCTGTTACCTGTATTTTAGTTGGAACAAAAAAAAAAATTATTTTTTATTGATTGAGATAATAAAAGGGCCCCACAGGACATAACCCAAAATCATTATAATTACACTGACTGAACGAGTTATATTCCTCTGGCGTTGTGACGCCGTAGACCATAGATAACGGGCCAGCAAGCACCAGAACTGCCTTAGACGTATTGACTTATTCCTGGCATTTTCTTTACATCGAACAGATTTTTTTTTTTTTTTTTTTTTTTTTTTAGGGTGCTGGGTGTGGTCTGAACACATCTTAAAGAATTGAATTTTCTGTAATTCATCTCTCAGATCATCATGTTCATTTGGAATTTTGAAATCCAGGTGCAGCAGGTCTGCAATCGGTTTGACCTTTTTGCTTTTGTAGAAAAAAGTCGGAAAATTTAAAATTGAGGAGAATTTTTCTCGATCGTTTGTCATTTTGAATACAGTTAACCGTCTGGAACTTGACGGATCAGTGCTAGGAAATGGTCGTGATAGCCTCTTGATCTATCTAAATTGTCGTAATATATTTCTCTGTTATTATTTATGATTATTATTATTATTATTATATTATTATTATTATTCCTTATTATTATTATTCTTATTTTGTTTTATTATTACATTATTATTCACATTTTCTTCTAAGTAAACTGCACACTGAATTTTGTACCTGCCTATGGTAATCTAAAGTTAATAATAATAATTAATAATAATAAAATAATATATAATAATAATATATATCATTATTATTATTATTACTATTATTATTACTAATATATTATATTATTATTACACTTGATATATTATTGTTACTGCTGGTCACTATGATATATAATAATAATAATAATAATAATAATAATAATAATAATAATAATAATAATAAAATAATAAAATAATCTTCATTTCAGTTCAAAGGCCCATATATACAAAAATGAGAAGGTAAAGACAAGAGGATAATATATTACTAGGTCTTAATCCGTGGCACCGTTCTGCATACTAATGATAATAATAATACTAATAATATTATTATCATTATTATGCAGAATCTTAATCTTGTTTATTGTATTATCTCTACATTGCTTACCTCTGTATCAGGGCGCTGAGCTGAAATAAAGGGTATTATTATTATTATTTTATTATTATTATTATTTTGATTATTATTATTATTATTATTATTACGGGTTATGGAGAACAGTGCCCCAGGGAATTAAGACCTTAGTAATATAATATTCTTCTTGTCTCTTTACTTCTTCATTTTTGTATATGGCCCTGAAATGAAATGAAGATTATATTATTATTATAATTATTATGACTGTTCTAAAATGAAGATTATTATTATTATTATTATTATTATTATTATTATTATTATTTTATTATTATTATTATTATTATTATACGTGTGTGCATTCAAGCTAAGGCCAAAAATATAGTCAACTGAAAAGAAAGACAAAACTGTATAAAGACCAGTCTTAAGTTTTTGAGAGAAGAGAGAGAGAGAGAGAGAGAGAGAGAGAGAGAGAGAGGGCCTAACTGGAGAACGTCTTAGGATTCCGGGGAGAAAGAATGAGCGATGTCAGACTCGTAGTCATTCGCAGTCTTCATTCGCTTCTTCTTCCGGAGCCGCTGGATTTCTGGGGATTCCCGAAGCTTGAAGACTCCAGCTGGCATTTCAGGAAACCAGGCATCGGTGAGGATGATCGGTTTTTATCAACTTACGAAGATGATAAGTTTAAAAAATACTTTGTTATATTGTGTTTCTGTGGCAGCTCTCTGTTATACTATAAACGTCGGTGGACACGGTCTGCCGACAGCTCTAGGATTACTTGTTGGACCTGCAGTCTTGTGGACGATTGCGGGGATTATTTTTAATTACGTGGAAATGAAATTTAACATTGGAAGATTTAACCGTCAGTTTGATGCTCTCCGGCGTGAGAACTACGAC
Organism: Macrobrachium nipponense; assembly: GCF_015104395.2. Lineage (NCBI taxonomy): Eukaryota > Metazoa > Arthropoda > Malacostraca > Decapoda > Palaemonidae > Macrobrachium > Macrobrachium nipponense. Next base: position 50,396,030 of record NC_087217.1, on the reverse strand, counting down.
CTACATATGGCTAATGAACTACTACTCATACAAAATAGAATTCTAGCGGAAAAGGTTCTGAAGGCTGATGATGAACTTGGCGAGGAAGAGAGTAATACGTTGGACTCATCCTACGTGGAACCGACTCTCAATCAAGACGATCGCAGGAGGGTAGAACTCCGCTTACGAGAACTGAAAGAGGAAAACGCCGAGCTAAGAGAACGAGCTTTCCAGCAGGGAAACTCCATGGATCAAGACCAACGCCAATTACAAGAATTGGCACAAAAACTCGTGGGGATGGAAACGGACTGGGCGGCAACAGCAGAGGTAGCCAAATCCAAGATGGAGGAACTGGAGGAGATGAGGAAGAAGGATCAAAAACTCATCGCCAGTCTCCAGGACGAGTTGCGTCAATGCAAGGCCTCGTCTGACATCACCAGGAGGAGAATGTCTTTTCTCGAGGAGCAACTGGAAGAAGAGAAAAAGTCCAGGAAGGATCTTGAGGAGTCATATACAACAAAATTACAAAGTCAAGAAAGGAAGATTGCCGAGGCAAATGAGGTCGTGGAACAACTCAACGCTCAGATCGTTCAGCTCAACCAGGATATTCACCTGAAGGACCAGGAGCTGTCGTCAATGAAAGCGAGAGTCGATGAGCTGGAGGAAGCCTACCGTGCCCTGGAGTCAGTGAAGAGGAAATTGCAGGAAGAGAATGACAAACTCAAGCAGGAGAATTCATTGCTCCAGAAAAGGGTATGTCATACCCCTTCTTTCTTCCTTCCACAGCCTCTTCGTGAACCCAAAAGCCCTTTCAACCTTACTCCTTCTCCTCCCCATCTAAACCCTCAACCTTTCCCCCCAAACCCTCAACCTTTCCCTCCAAACCCTCAACCTTTCCCCCCAAACCCTCAACCTTTCCCCCCAAACCCTCAACCTTTCCCTCCCTACGATAAATCTATCAATTCAGACACTCCTCTTTCGTCTCACCTTTTACCCAAAAACCCTGATCCTTTCCATTTTAGAAAAATGATTCCCAACCACAAGAGAAATGAGAGGCAGAAAAAGAAGGATAATAATCAGTGGCAGGAAATTGAGGAGAACAGATATCTGAGGGAGGCGATCAGAGATTTGAGGGAAGAGAGCAGGAATATGAGGGAGGATATCAGAGATCTGAGGGAGGAGGGCAGGAATATGAGGGAAGATATCAGAGATCTGAGGGAGGAGAGAAGGGATCTGAGGGAGGAGAACAGGGATCTGAAAGAGGAGATCAGAGATCTGAGGGAGGAGATCAGAGATCTGAGGAAGGAGATCAGGTACAGGCAGAATATTGAAGACATTCAGGAGATGATCAGGGACATCTGCCTAACAAATGAAATTTTTCAACCCGAAAACCCTATTCCTCCAAGTTCTCCCCCTGAGATGCCATTGAGCAATTATTCTGAGGCTATATCACTAGAAAGGAATAATAAGACGATCAAAGAATGCAAAGAGGCTTTTCCACCTACAGACGAAACCCTACCAGAGATCACGAAGCAATTTATTGAAAATTTAAGGTCTCTGGAAATCCCTCTGGTCTGCATAGATGGTGTTTTCTCCCAAGGCCTCAGTTTAGCTGGTGAAGGTGTATGCGCTAGATGCTACAGATACCAATTTGCTGATCTGGATAAGCCTGTCATCATTAAAGTGTACAAGGAATTATTTGCTGCTACAAACGAAGTATTGAAAGAGGCGACAATGTTACAAAGAGTGGCAGACATAGATGGCACACCATGCGTTCTAGCCGTGGCACCTATGAAGCCCTATGCTGTCATCATGGAGGATGGAGGTAACATTAGCTTCAATGATTGGATGATGACAGAGGCCAGACTGCCCAGGGAAGGACTTGAGATGCTTAAAAAAGTCTCTGAGGTACTTGCACAGATTCATCTCAGACAAGTTGTTCACACGGATTTGCATGGAAACAACATAGTCATTGATGAAGAAAGAAACCAACCAGCTATTGTGGACTTTGGCACAGCAGCAGACTTGAGGTATCATAACCCAGAATGTGATGTGAAAAACCTATATATGTTACTCGAAAGATGCTCACGAATTCTGAAATTCCCCTCCCCTCTCAAAAAGGCAATGCATCAAGAAAATACAACTGATTTTGGAACTAAGACATTATCAAAATTTGTCCACCATTTGGATGTGCTTCTCAACATCCTAGATCAAAACAATCAAGGTCCAGAAAAGAAAAGTGAAAGAAACTGTGTTTACATGGAACTAAAAGAAAGAGATAAGGCCATAGGTAACAAGGTAGCAAATGCTCATTTGATACAGCTGGCTGTGGAAGCTGAGGAGAGAGAGAGCAATTTAGAAGTAGGAATATCTGCACTTAATACAACCTCAATGCCCAAGAGTCAGAGATCTGAAATGTTTTGGAGGTCATAGGAAAATTGCTCAGTCCTCGTCTAGGATCTCCGCATTCCTGGCAATCTGTGGTACTTGGTGGGAGTGCTGCAGACCATCAGATCTCGGTCTTCGTCTAAGATCTTGGTGTCTCTGGTGATCTGTTGAGCTTGGTGGGAGCACTACAGACCACCTGTTCGACATCTCATTCCTGGATATTGGCGTTCCTGGCGATCTGTGGTGCTTGGTGGGAGCACTGCAGACCATCAGGTCGACACCTCCATCCATAATCTTGGCATTGCTGGTGATGATCTGTGGTGCTTGGTGGGAGCGCTGCAGACCATTAAGTCGTCATCTCAAACCAGGATCTTGACATTCCTGGTGATCTGTGGCACTTGGTGGGAGCAATGTAGACCATCAGGTCTCCGTCTCTGGCATTCCAGGTGATCTGTGGTGCTTGGTGGGAGCACTGCAGACCATCAAATTCACATCTCATTCCTGGATGTTGGTATTCCTGGCGATCTGTGGCGCTTGGTGGGAGCGCTACAGACCATCAGGTCGACATCTCCATCCAGGATCTTGGCGTTCGCGGTGATCTGTGGCGCTTGGTGGGAGCGCTGCAGACCAAGGGGTCGAGGTCTCCATCCAGGATCTTGTCATTCCTAGTGATCTGTGGTACTTGGTGGGAGTGCTGCAGACCATTGGGTTGAGGTCTCCATCCAGGGATCTTGACTTTCGTGGTGATCTGTGGCGTTGGTGGGAGCGCGCCAGGACCGGGCATTGGGTCGGGAGGTCCTCGGCCATCCCGGATCTTGACTTTCGTGGTGAACTGTGGCGCTTGGTGGGACGCTGCAGACCATTGGGTCGAGGTCTCCATCCAGGATCTGACTTTCGTGGGTCTGTGGCGCTTGGTGGGGCGCTGCAGCCATTGGGTCGAAGGTTCTCCATCCCAGGATCTTGACTTTCGTGGTGACTGTGGCCGCTTGGGGGAGCGCTGCAGACCATTGGGTCGAGGTTCTCCATCCAGGATCTTGACTTTCGTGGTGACTGTGGCGCTTGTGGGGAGCGCTGCAGACCATTGGGTCGAGGTCTCCATCCAGATCTTTGACTTTCCGGTGACTGTGGCGCTGGTGGGGGAGCGGCACGACCATTGGGTCGAGGTCTCCATCCGGATCTTGACTTTCGTGGTGGGAATCTGTGGCGCTTGGTGGGGCAGGCTGCAGACCATTGGGTCCGGAGGTCTCCATTCCAGGATCTGACTTTCCGTGGTGAACTTGGGTGGCGCTTGTTGGAGCGCTGCAGACCATTGGTCGAGGTTCTCCATCCAGGACCTTGACTTTCGTGGTGGATCTTTGGCGCTTGGTGGGAGCGCTGCAGACCATTGGGTCGAGGTCTCCATCCAGGATCTTGACTTTCGGTGGTGAACTGTGGCGCTTGGGTGGGAAGCGCTGAGCCATTGGGTCGAGTCCTCCATCCAGGAATCTTGACTTTGTGGTGAGGCTGTGGCGTTGGTGGGAGCGCTGCAGACCATGGGTCGAGGTCTCCATCCAGATCTTGACTTTTCGTGGTGATCTGTGCGCTTGGTGGGAGCGCTGCAGACCATTGGGGTCGAGGTCTCCATCAGGATCTTGAACTTTCCCTGGTGAACTGTGGCGCTTGGTGGGAGCGCTGCAGACCATTGGGTCGAGGTCTCCATCCAGGATCTTGACTTTCGTGGTGAACTGTGGCGCTTGGTGGGAGCGCTGCAGACCATTGGGTCGAGGTCTCCATCCAGGATCTTGACTTTCGTGGTGATCTGTGGCGCTTGGTGGGAGCGCTACAGACCATCGGGCCGAGGTCTTCATCCAGGATTTTGGCGTTTGTGGTGATCTGTGGCGCTTGGTGGGAGGACTGCAGACCATCGGGTCGAGGTCTCCATCCAGGATCTTAGAGTTCGTGGTGATCTGTGTCGCTTGGTGGGATCGCTGCAGACGATCGGGTCTAGGTCTCCATCCAAGATCTTGGCATGCCCGGTGATCTTTGGCGCCACAAACCATCGGGTCGAGGTCTACAAATGGGATCTTGGTGTTCCTGGTGATCAGTAGCGCTTGGTGGGAGCGCTGCAGACCATCGGGTCAAGGTCTCCATCCAGGATCTAGGCGTTCATGTTGATCTGTGGTGCTTGGTGGGAGCACTGCAGATCATTGGGTCGAGTTCTCCATCCAGAATCTTGGAGTTTCTGGTGATCTTTGGCATTTGAGTGAAGTGCTGCAGACCATCGGGTCAAGGTCTCCATCCAGGATCTAGGCGTTCATGTTGATCTGTGGTGCTTGGTGGGAGCACTGCAGATCATTGGGTCGAGTTCTCCATCCAGAATCTTGGAGTTCCTGGTGATCTGTGGCATTTGGTGAGAGTGCTGCAGAACATCGGGTCGAGGTCTCCATCAAGGATCTTGGCATTCCTGGTGAACTGTGCACTTGGTGGGAAACTGGTGATCTGTGGCGCTTGGTGGGAGCGCTGGTGATCTGTGGTGCTGGGTGGGAGGGCTGGTGATCTGTGGCGCTTGGTGGGAGCACCGCAGATCATCGGGTCGAGGTCTCCATCCAAGATCTAGGCATTCCTAGCGATCAGTGGCACTTGGTGGGAGCGCTGCAGACCATTAGGTCTAGGACTCCATCCAGGATCTTGGCGTTCGTGGCGATCTGTGGCGCATGGTGGGAGCGCCGCAGACCATCGGGTTGAGGTCTCCATCCAGAGTCTTGTCATTCATAGTGATCTGTAATGCTTGGTAGGAGCACTGCAGACCATCAGGTCGATGTCTCCATCCAGGATCTTGGAGTTCGTGGTGATCTGTGATGCTTGGTGGGAGCGCTGCAGACCATCAGGTCGACGACTCCATCCACGATTTTGGCACACCTGGTGGATCTGTGGGGCTTGGTGGGAGCGCTGCAGAACATCAGGTCGAGGTGTCCATCTAGGATCTTGACATTCCTGGTGAACTGTGGTGCTTGGTGGGAGCGCTGGTGGTCTGTGGCGCTTGGTGGGAGTGCTGCAGACCATCGGGTCGAGGTTTCCATCCAGGATCTTGGAGTTCCTGGTGATCTGTGGCGCTTGGTGGGAGCGTTGCAGACCATTGGGTCAAGGTCTCCTTCCAGGATCTTGGCGTTCCTGTTGATCTGTGGTACTTGATGGGAGCACTGCAGACCATCGGGTCGAGTTCTCCATCCAGGATCTTGGAGTTCCTGGTGATCTGTGGCATTTGGTGAGAGTGCTGCAGAACATCGGGTCGAGGTCTCCATCAAGGATCTTGGCATTCCTGGTGAACTGTGGCACTTGGTGGGAAACTGGTGATCTGTGGCGCTTGGTGGGAGCGCTGGTGATCTGTGGTGCTGGGTGGGAGCGCTGCAGACCATCGGGTCAAGGTTTCCATCCAGAGTCTTGGTGTTCATAGTGATCTGTGGCGCTTGGTAGGAGCACTGCAGACCATCGGGTCAAGGTTTCCATCCAGGATCTTGACTTTCGTGAAGATGCGTGGCACTTGGTGGGAGCGCAGCAGACCATTAGGTCTAGGACTCCATCCAGGATCTTGACATTCGTGGTGATGTGTGGCACTTGGTGGGAGCGCTGCAGACCATCGGGTCAAGGTCTCGATCCAGAGTCTTGGCGTTCATAGTGATCTGTGGCGCTTGGTAGGAGCACTGCAGACCATTGGGTTGATGTCTCCATCCAGGATCTTGGAGTTCGTGGTGATCTGTGATGCTTGGTAGGAGCGCTGCAGACCATCAGGTCGACGACTCCATCCACGATTTTGGCATGCCTGGTGATCTGTGGGGCTTGTTGGGATTAATGCAGAACATCGGGTAGAGGTCTCCAATAAGGATCTTGGAGTTCCTGGTGAACTGTGGCGCTTGGTGTGAGCCCTGGTGGTCTGTGGCACTTGGTGGGAGCGCTGGTGGTCTCTGGCGATTGGTGGGAGTGCTGCAGACCATCGGGTCAAGGTCTCCATCCATGATATTGGCGTTCATGTTGATCTGTGGTGCTTGGTGGGAGCACTGCAGACCATTGGGTCGAGGTCTCCATCCAGGATCTTAGGGTTCCTGGATATCTATGGCACTTGGTGGGAGCGATGCAGGCCATCAGGTCGAGGTATCAATCCAGGATCTTGGCATTCCTGGTGATCTATGGCAATTGGTGGGAGCACTGCAGACCATCAAATCGACGTCTCATTCCTGGATGTTGGCATTCCTGGCGATCTGTGGCGCTTGGTGGGAGTGCTACAGACCATCAGGTCGACATATCAATCGAGGATCTTGGCATTCGTGGTGATCTGTGGCGCTTGGTGGGAGCGCGGCAGACCATCAGGCCACCATATCCATCAGGTCGCTGTCTCCATTTAGGATGTTGGCGTTCGTTGTGATCTGTGGTGCTTGAGGTCTCCATCTAGGCTCTTGACATTCGCGGTGATCTTTCGTGCTTGGTGGGAACGCGGCAGACCATCGAGTCGAGGTCTCATCTAGGATCTAGGCGTTCGTGGTGATCTATGGCGCTTGGTGAGAGTGCTGCAGACCAAGGGGTCGAGGTCTCCATCCAGGATATTGTCATTCCTGGTGATTTGTGGGGCTTGGTGGGAGCACTGCAGATTATCGGGTCGAGGTCTCCATCCAGTATCTTTGCATTCATGGTGAACTGTGGGGCTTGGTGGGAGCACTGCAGACCATCAGTTTGTTTTCTCCATCCAGGATCTTGGCTTTCGTGGTGATCTGTGGCACTTGGTGGGAGCGTTGCAGACAATCGGGTCGAGGTCTTCATCCAGGATCTTGGCGTTTGTGGTGATCTGTGGCGTTTGGTGGGAGCGCTGCAGACCATCAGTTCGAGGTCTCCATCCAGGATCTTGGAGTTCGTGGTGATCTGTGTCGCTTGGTGGGAGTGCTGCACACGATCGGGTCTATGTCTCCTTGCAAGATCTTGGCATGCCTGGTGATCTCTGGCACTTGGTGGGAGCGCCGCAGACTATCGGGTCGAGGCCTCCATCCAAGATCTAGGCATTCCTAGTGATCTTGACTTTCGTGGTGATGTTTGGCGCTTGGTTGGAGCGCTGCAGACTATCGGGTCAAGGTCTCCATCCAGAGTCCTGGCGTTCATAGTGATCTGTGGCGTTTGGTAGGAGCACTGCAGACCATCGGGTCGATGTCTCCATCCAGGATCTTGGAGTTCGTGGTGATCTGTGACGCTTGGTGGGATCTCTGCAGACCATCAGGTCGAGGTCTCCATCCAGGATCTTGGAGTTCCTGTTGATCTGTGGTGCTTGGTGGGAGCACTGCAGACCATCGGGTCGAGGTCTCTATCCAGGATCTTGGAGTTCCTGTTGATCTGTGGCGCTTGGTGGGAGCGCTGCAGACCATCGGGTCGAGGTCTCCATCGAGGATCTTGGAGTTCCTGTTGATCTGTGGCGCTTGGTGGGAGTGCTGCAGACCATCGGGTTGAGGTCTCCATCCAGGATCTTGGCGTTCTTGGTGATCTGTGGCGCTTGGTGGGAGCGCTGCAGACCATTGGCCCGAGGTCACAATCCAGGATCTTGGCGTTTGGTGGGAACACTGAAGACCATCGGGTCGAGGTCTCCATCGAGGATCTTGGGGTTCCTGGATATCTATGGTGCTTTGTGGGAGCGCGGCAGACCATCAGGTCGAGGTATCAATCCAGGATCTAGGCATTCCTGGTGATCTGTGGTCCTTGGTGGGAGCACTGCAGACCATCAAATCCATGTTTCATTCTTGGATGTTGGCATTCCTGGTGATCTGTGACAATTGGTGTGAGCGCTACAGACCATTAGGTCGACATCTCCATTCAGGATCTTAGCGTTCGTGGTGATCTGTGGCGCTTGGTGGGAGCGCTGCAGACAATCATGTCACCGTATCCAACAGGTCGCTGTCTTCATTTAGGATGTTGGCGTTTGTGGTGATCTTTAGTGCTTAGTTGGAGCGCTGCAGACCATCGAGTCAAGGTCTCCATCCAGGATCTTGGCATTCGTTGTGATCTGTGGCGCTTAGTGGGAGAGCTGCAGACCAAGGGGTCGAGGTTTCCATCCAGAATCTTGTGATTCCTGGTGATCTGTGGGGTTTGGTGGGAGCGCTGCAGAACATGGGGTCAAGATCTCCATCCAGAATCTTGGCATTCTTAGTGATCTGTGGGGCTTGGTGGGAGCACTGCAGATCACCGGGTCGAGGTCTCCATCCAGGATCTTGGCATTCATGGTGAACTGTGGCGCTTGGTGGGAGCGCTGCAGACCATCGGGTTGATGTGTCCATCCAGGATCCTGACTTTCGTGGTGATCTCTGGCACTTGGTGGGAGCACTGCAGACCATCAGGTCGAGGTCTTCTTCCAGAGTCTTGGAGTTCGTGGTGGTCAGTGGTCCTTTCTGGGAGTGCTGCAGACCCTCAGGTTTAGGACTCCATCCAGGATATTGGCGTTCGTGGCACTCTGTGGCGCTTGGTGGGAGCACTGCAGACCATCGGGTTGAGGTCTCTATCCAGGATCTTTACTTTCGTGGTGTTCTGTGGCCCTTAGTGGGAGCGCTCCAGACCATCAGGTCAAGGTCTCCATCCAGAGTCTTGGCGTTTATAGTGATCTGTGGTATTTGGTGGGAGCACTGCAGACCATCAGGTCGATGTCTCCATCCAGGATCTTGGAGTTCGTGGTGATCTGTGGCGCTTGGTGGGAGCGCTGCAGACCATCAGGTCGAGGTCTCAATCCATGATTTGGGCATGCCAGGTGATCTGTGGGGCTTGGTGGGAGCGCTGCAGAACATCGGGTCTAGGTCTCCATCAAGGATCTTGGCATACCTGGTGGGATCGCTGGTGATCTGTGGCGCTTAGTGGGAGCGTTGCAGACCACCGGGTCAAGGTCTCCATCCATGATCTTGGCATTCCTGGTGATATTTGGCTCTTGGTGGGCAGACCATCGGGTCGAGGTCTCCATCCAGGTTCTTGACATTCCCGGAGCCAAAGGATCACTAGATCTCCATCCAGTATCTTGGCGTATGTGGTGATCTGTGGCGCTTAGTGGGAGTGCTGCAGACCATCGGGTCGAGGTCTCCATCCAGGATCATGGCATTTCTGGTAATCTGTGGGGCTTTGTGGGAGCGCTGCAGAACATCGGATCGAGGTCTCCATCCAGGATCTTAGCATTCCTGGTGATCTGTGGAGCTTGGCGGGAGAGCTGCAGAACATTGGGTCAAGGTCTTCATCCAGGATCTTGGCATTCCTGGTGAATTGTGGTACTTGGTGGGAGCGCTGGTGATCTGTGTCACTTGGTGGGAGTACTTCACACCATCAGGTCAAGGTCTCAATTCAGGATCTTGGCGTCTGTGGTTATCTGTGACGCTTGCTGCAGACCATCGGGTCGAGGTCTTCATCAAGGATGTTGGAGTTCCTTGTAATCTGTTGTGCTTAGTGGGAGCGCTGCAAACAATCAGGTCTATGTCTCCATCCAGGATCTTGGTGTTCCTGATGATCTTTGCGAGGTGTCCATCCAGGATCTTGTTCCTGAAGATCTATAGGTTTTATGGTTGCTTAAAGTGGAAAGCGTGCGGGGGGGACCCCATCTGTTCGAGTTCTTTGGACCATCCATGATCTTTGCATTCCTGGTGGGAATCTGTTGTTGCTTTGGTGGGAAAAAGGGGCCCAGCAGGGGGGGGGGAAACCCCATTTCAGGTTCAATGTCTCCATCCAGGGTCTTGGCGTCCCTGGTGATCTCTGGTGCTTGGTGGGAGCCCTACAGACCATCGTGTCTAGGTCTCCATTCAGGATCTTGGCATTCCTGGTGATATGTGGCGTCTTTGGTGGGGGGGGGGAGCACCCCCTTCACCCCCCCCTACCAGGACCATTCAAGGTCGATGTCTCTATCCAGGATCTTAGCATTCCTGGTGATCTCTGGTGCTTGGTGGGAGCCCTACAGACCATAGTGTCTAGGTCTCCATTCAGGATCTTGGCATTCCTGGTTATATGCGGCACCTCATGGGTGCACTACAGACCGTCAGGTTGATGTCTCCATCCAGGATCTTGGCATTCCTAGGGATCTGTCGCGCTTGATGCTAGCGCTACAGACCATCAGGTCGACATCTCTATCAGGTCGATATCTCCATTAAGGATCTTGGCTTTCCTAGTGATCTGTGGCGCTTGGTTGGGGCGCTGTAGACCATAAGGTCAACATCTCCATCAAGTCGATGTCTCCATCCAGGATCTTGGAGTTCATGTGATCTGTGGTGCTTTTGTGGGAGCGAGGCAAACTATCAGGTCTGTCTCCATCCAGGATCTAGGTGTTCCTGGTGATCTGTGGCGCTTGGTGGGAGCGCTGCAGACGATCGGGTCTAAGGTTCCATCTAGGAAGTGGTATACTTGATGATCTCAGGCGCTTGGTTGGAGAGCTGCAGATCATCGGGTCAAAGTCTCCATCCAGGATCTTGGCATTCCTGGTGATCTGTGGCGCTTTGGTGGGAGGGCAGTAGACCATCTGGTCGACGTCTCCATCCTGGATCTTAGCATTCCTGGTGATCTGTGGTGCTTGGTGGGAGCTCTACAGACCATCGTGTCTAGGTCTCCATTCAGGATCTTGGCATTCCTGGTGATATGTGGCACTTCATGGGTGAACTACAGACCATAAGGTCGATGTCTCCATCCTGGATCTTGGCATTCCTAGGGATCTGTCGCGCTTGGTAGGAGCGCTGCAGACCATCAGGTCAACATATCCATCAAGGATCATGGCTTTCCTGGTGATCTGTGGCGCTTGTTGGGGGCGCTGTAGACCATCAGGTCAACATCTCCATCAGGTCGATGTCTCCATCCAGGTTTTGGAGTTCCTGGTAATCTGTGGTGATGGTGGGAACGAGGCAGACCATCAGGTTGATGTCTCCATCTAGGATCTTGGCATTCCTGGTGATCTGTGGCACTTGGTGGGAGCCCTGCAGACCATCAGGTCAACGTCTCCATCCAGGGTCTCTGCGTTCCTGGTGATCTGTGGAGCTTGGTGGGAGCGCAGCAGACCATCTGGTCGACGTCTCCATCCAGGATTATGGCATTAATTGTGATCTGTGGTACTTGGTGGGAGCCCTACAACCCATCGTGTCGACGTCTCCATTCAGGATTTTGGCGTTAATTGTGATCTGTGGTACTTGGTGGGAGCCCTACAACCCGTGTCGACATCTCCATCCAGGATCTTAGCATTCCTAATGATTTGTGGCGCTTTGTGGGAGCACAACAGACCACCAGGTCTATGTCTTTATCCAGGATCTTGGCATTCCTAGGGATCTGTCGCGCATGGTGGGGCCGCTGCAGACCATTAGGTCGACGTCTCTATCAGGTCGACATCTCCATCCAGGATCTTGGCTTTCCTGGTGATCTGTGGCACTTAGTGGGAACAATGCAGATCATAAGGTCAACATCTCCATAAGGTTGACGTCTCCATCCAAGATCTTGGCGTTCCTGGTGATCTGTGGTGCTTGGTGGGAGCGCAACAAACCATCAGGTCGATGTCTCCATTCAGGATCTTGGCGTTCGTGGTGATCTGTGGCGTTTTGTGGGAGTGCTGCAGACGATCAGGCCTAAGGTTTCATCTAGGATCTTAGCATACCTGATGATCTCAGTCCCTTGGTAGGAGATCCGCAGACCATCGAGTCAAGGTCTCCATCCAGGATCTTGGCTTTCCTGGTGATCTGTGGAGCTTAGTGGGAGCGCTACAGACTATCGGGTCGAGGTCTCCATCCAGGATCTTGGCATTCACAATGATCTGTGGCACTTGGTGGGATCACTGCAGACCATCGGGTCAAGGTCTCCATCCAAAATCTTGGCCTACTTGGTGATCTGTGGCATTTGGTGGGAGCGCTGCAGACCATCGGGTCGAGGTCTCAATCCAGGATCTTGGTGTTCATGGTGATCTATGGCATTTGGTGGGAGCGCTGCAAACCATCGTGTCTAGGTCTCCGTCAAGGATCTTGCCGTTCATGATGATCTGTGGCGCTTGGTGGGAGTGCTTCAGACTATCAGTTCGAGGTGTCCATTCAGGATCTTGGAGTTAGTGGTGATCTCTGGCGCTTATTGGGAGCCATGCAGACCATCGGGTCGAGGTCTCCTTCCAGGATCTTGGCTTTCTTGGTGATCTGTGGCACTGGTCAGAGCGCTGCAGACCATCAGGCAGAGGTCTCCATCCAGGATCTTGGCATTCCTGGTGATTTGTAGTGCTTGGTGGGAGCAAAACAGACCAACAGGTCTATGTCTCTATCCAGGATCTTGGCATTCATTGGGATCTGTCGCGCTTTGTGGTAGCATTAGAGACCATTAGGTCGACGTCTCTATCAGGTCGACATCTCAATCCGGGATCTTGGCTTTCCTGGTGACCTGTGGCGCTTAGTGTAAGCGATGCAGATCATCAGATTTAACATCTCCATCCGGTCGACTTCTCCATCCAGGATCTTGGCTTTCCTGGTGATCTGTGGTGCTTGGTGGGAACGCTACAGACCATCGGGTTGAGGTCTCCATCCAGCACCTTGACTTTCGTGGTGATTTATTGCGGTTAGTGGCAGTCCATCAGGTTGAGGTCTCCATCCAGGATCTTGGCATTCACAGTGATCAGTGGCGCTTGATGGGATCACTGCAGGCTATCGGGTCGAGGTCTCCATCCTGGATCTTGGCATTTCTGGTGATCTGTGGCGCTTGGAGGGAGCGCTGGAGACCATCGGTTCGAGGTCTCCATCAAGGATCTTGGGGTCCCTGGATATCTATGGCGCTTGGTGGGAGCACTGCAGACCATCAGGTCGAGGTATCAATCCAGGATCTAGGCATTCCTGGTTATCTGTGACGCTTGGTGGGAGCACTACAGACCATGGGGTCGAGGTCTCCATCAAGGATCTTGGGGTTTTGTGGTAATCTGTGACCAATGGGATGAGGCCTCCATCCAGGACCTTGGCCTTAGTGGTGATCTGTGGCACTTGGTAGGATCGTTGCAGACCAATGGGTTGAGGTCTCCATGCACGACCTTGGCATTCGTGGTGATCTGTGGCGTTTTGTGGGAGTGCTGCAGACCATCGTGTCGAGGTCTCCATCCATGATCTTGGCAATTCTGGTGATTTGTGGAGCTTGGTGGGAGCGATGTAGACCATCAGGCCAATGTCTCCATCCAGGATTTTGGTGGCTGTGGTGATCTGTGGTACTTGGTGGGAGCGCTGCAGACCATGGGGTCGAGGTCTCCATTCAAGATCTTAGCGTTAGTGGTGATCTGTGGCGCTTGGTGGGATCGCTGTAGACCATCGGCTCTACGTCTCCATCCACAATCTTGGTGTTCGTGGTGATCTATGGCGCTTTGTGGGAGCGCGCAGACTATCAGGTCATTGTCTCCATACAGGATCTTGGTGATCATGGTGATCTGTTGCGCTTGGTGAGAGTGCAGCAGACCATAGAGTCGACGTCTCCATCCATGATATTGGCGTTCCTGGTGATCTGTGGTGCTTGGTGGGAGCTCTTCAGAAATCCGGTTATAGTTTCTATTCAGGTTCTTGGCATTCTTGGTGATCTGTGGCAATTAGTGTGAAAGTTGCAAACCATCGGGTTGAGGTATTCATCCAAGATCTTAGGATTTCTGGTGATTTGTGGTACTTGATGGGAGCGCTGGTGTTCTGTAGAGCTTAGTGGAAGCATTGCAGACCATCGGGTCGTGGTCTCCATCCAATATCTGGGCATTCCTGGTGATATTTGGCTCTTGGTGGTAGCGCTGTAGACCATCGGGTCGAGGTCTCCATCCAGGTTCTTGGCATTCTTGGAGCAAAAGGATCACTAGATCTCCATCCAGGATCTTGGCATTTGTGGTGATCTGTAGCGCTTGGTGGGAGTGGTGCAGACCATTGGGTCGAGGTCTCCATCCAGGATCATGGCATTCCTGGTGATCTGTGGGGCTTTGTGGGAGCGCTGCAGAACATCGGATCGAGGTCTACATCCAGGATCTTAGCATTCCTGGTGATATGTGGGGCTTGGCGGGAGCGCTGCTGAACATTGGGTTGAGGTCTCCATCCAGGATCTTGGCATTCCTGGTGAACTGTGGTGCTTAGTGGGAGCGCTGGTGATCTGTGGCACTTAGTGGGAGCACTGCAGACCATCAGGTTGAGGTCTCAAACCACGATCTTAGCGTTCTTGGTTACCTGTGACGCTTGGTGGGAGTGCTGCACACCATCGGGTTGAGGTCTCCATCCAGGATCTTGGAGTTCCTGGTAATCTATGGCGCTTAGTGGGACCGCTGCAAACCATCAGATCTATGTCTCCATCCAGGATCTTGGTGTTCCTGATGATCTCTGGCGCTTGGTGGGAGCACTGCGGACCATCTGGTCGAGGAGTCCATCCAGTTTCTTGTTACTGATGATCTTTGGCGCTTAGTGGGAGCGTTGCAGATCATCGGGTCGAGGTCTCCATCCATGAACTTGGCATTCCTGGTGATCTGTGGTGCTTAGTGGGAGCCCTACAGACCATCGTGTCTAGGTCTCCATACAGGATCTTGGCATTCCTGGTGATATGTGGTGCTTGGTGGGAGCACTACAGACCATCAGGTCGATGTCTACATCCAGGATCTTGGCATTCCTAGGGATCTGTCGCGCTTGGTGGGAGCTCTGCAGACTATCAGGTCGACATCTCTTTCAGGTCGACATCTCCATCAAGGATCTTGGCTTTCCTGGTGATCTGTGGTGCTTGGTGGGAGCGCTGTAGACCATCAGGTCAACATCTCCATCAGGTCGATGTCTCCATCCAGGATCTTGGTATTCCTGGTGATCTGTGGTACTTGGTGGGAGCGAGGCAGACCATCAGGTCGATGTCTCCATCCAGGAACTAGGCGTTTGTGGTGATCTGTGGCGCTTGGTGAGAGCGCTGCAGATGATCGGGTCTAAGGTTTCATCTAGGATCTTGGCATACATGATGATCTCAGGCACTTGGTTGGCGCGCCGCAGATAATCATGTTGAGGTCTCCATCCAGGATCTTTGCATTCCTGGTGATCTGTGGAGCTTAGGGGGAGCGCAGCAGACCATCTGGTCGACATCTCCATCCAGGATCTTGGCATTCCTGGTGATCTGTGGCACTTGGTAGGAGCCGTACAGCCCATCGTGTTGACGTCTCCATCCAGGATCTTGGCATTCCTGGTGATTTGTGGCACCTGGTGGGAGCACAACAGACCAACAAGTCTATGTCTCTATCCAGGATCTTGGCATTTGTAAGGATCTTTCGCGCTTGGTGGGAGCACTGCAGACCATTAGGTAGACGTCTCAATCAGGTCGACATCTCCATCCAGGATCTTGGCTTTCCTGGTGATCTCTGGTGATTGGTGGGAGCGCAACAGACCATCGGGTTGAGGTCTCCATCCAGCACCTTGACTTTCGTGGTGATCTATTGCGCTTAGTAGGAGTGCTGCAGTCCATCGGGTCAAGGTCTCCATCCAGGATCTTGGCATTCCAGATGATCTGTGGTGCTTGGTGGGAGTGCTGCAGACCGTCAGGTCATGATTTCCATCCATGATCTTGGTGTTCGTGGTGATCTATGGCAATTTGCGGGAGCGCTGCAGACCATCGGGTTGAGGTATCCATACAGGATCTTGGCAATCCTGGTTATCTGTGGCACTTGGTGGGAGCTCCTCAGACCATCGGGTTGAAGTCTCTATCAAGGATCTTGGTGTTCGTGGTGATCTTTGGCGCTTCGTGTGAGCATTACAAACCATCAGGTCGAGGTCTCCATCCAGAATCTTAGCATTACTGATGATCTGTGGCGCTACGTGGGAGCGCTGCAGACCATCGAGTCAAGGTCTCCATCCTGGATCTTGGCATTCCTGGTGATCTGTGGCGCTTGGTGGGAGCGCTGCAGACCATCGGGTCGAGGTCTCCATCCAGGATCTTGTCATTTGTGGTGATCTGTGGACCATCAGGTCTAGATCTTCATCCAGGATCCTGACGTTCGTGGTGATCTGTGGCTCTTTGTGGGAGAGGTGCAGACCATCGTGTCGACTTCTCTATCCAGGATCTTGGCGTTACTGGTGATCTGTGGCACTTGGTGGGTGCGTTGCAGAACATCAAGTCGACGTCTCCTTCCTGGATATTGACATTCCTGGTGATCTGTCGCTCTTGGTGGAAGCCCTACAGACCATCAGGTCGATGACTCCATCCAGGATCTTGGAATTCCTAGGGATCTGTGGCGCTTGGTGGGAGAGCTGCAGACAATCAGATCGATGTGTCTATCAGGTCGACGTCTCCATCCAGGATCTTGGCATTCCTGGTGATCTGTGGTGCTTGATGGGAGCGCTGCAGACCAACAGATCAACATCTCCCTCAGGTCGACGTCTCCATCCAGGATGTTGGTGTTCCTGGTGATCTGTGGGGCTTGGTGGGAGCGTCGCAGACAATCGGGTCGAGGTCTTCATCCATGATCTTGGCGTTCCTGGTGATCAGTGGCGCTTGGTGGGTGCGCTGCAGACCACCAGGTCTAGGTCTCCATCCAGGATCTTGGTGTTCATGGTGATCTGTGGCATTTGGTGGGAGCCCTGCAGACCATTGGGTTGAGGTGTCCATCCAGGATATTGAATTTCGTGGTGATCTGTGGCGCTTGGTGGGAGCACTGCAGAAAATTAGGTCGAAGTCTCCATCCAGGATCTTGGAGTTCGTGGTGATCTGTGGCGTTTGGTGGGAGCGCTGCAAACAATTGGGTCTGGTCTCCATCCAAGATCTTGAAATGTTTGGCGATCTCTGGCGCTGGATGGGATCACCACAAACCATCGGGTTGAGGTCTCCTTCCAGGATCTTTGCCTTCTTGATGATCAGTGGCACTTGGTGGGAGCACTGCAGACCATCAGGTCTTGGTCTCCATCCAGGATCTTGGCATTCGTGGCGATCTGTGGCGCTTGGTGGGAGCGCTGCTGACCATCGGGTTGAGGTCTCCATCCAGGATCTTTACTTTCGTGGTGATCTGTGGCGCTTCGTGGTAGCTTTGCAGACCCTCGGGTTGAGGTCCCCATCCAATATCTTGGCGTTCGTGGTGTTCTGTTGGGCTTGGTGGGAGCGCTGCAGAAAATCGGTTCGAGGTCGTCATCAAGGATCTTGGCATTCCTGGTGAATTGTGGCGCTTGGTGGGAGCTCTGGCGATCTGTAGTACTTGGTGGGATTCTGCAGACCACGGGTCAAAGGTCTCCATCCAGGATCTTAGAGTTCCTGGTGATCTATGGCACTTGGTGGGGGAGCTTCAGACCATCGGGTCGAGGTCTCCATCCAGGATCTTGGCGTTTGTGGTAATATGTGGCGCTTAGTGGGAGCGCTGCTGACCATCGGAACAAGGTCACCATCCAGGATCTTGGCGTTTGGTGGAAACACTGAAAACCATTGGGGCGAAGTTTCCATCCAGGTTCTTGGCGCTTTTGGTGATCTGTGGCGCTTGGTGGGAGCGCTGCAGAGCATCGGGTCGAGGTCTCCATCCAGGATCTTGGCATTCGTGGTGATCTATGGTGATTTGTGGGAGCTCTGCAGACCATCAGGTTTAGGTCTCCAAACAGGATCTTGGCAATCCTGGTGATCTGTGGCGCTTGGTGGGGGCTCTTCAGACCATTGTGTTGAATTCTCCATCCAAGATCTTTGCGTTAGTGGTGATTTTTGGCGCTTAGTCTGAGCGTTGCAAACCATCGGGTCGAGGTTTCCATCCAGGATCTTAGCATTACTGGTGATCTGTGGCGCTTCGTGGGAGCGCTGCAGACCATCGGGTAAAGGTCTCCATCAAGGATCTTGGCATTCCTGGTGATCTGCAGCGCTTAGTGGGAGCGCTACAGACCATCAGGTTGAGATCTCCATCCAGGATCTTGGCATTCGTGTTGATCTGTGGACCATCAGGTCGAGGTCTTCATCCAGGATCCTGATGCTCGTGGTGATCTGTTGCTCTTTTTGGGAGCGCAGCAGACCATCAGGTCAACGTCTCCTTCCTGGATCTTGGCATTTCAGGTGATCTGAGGCGCTTGGTGGAAGCCTTACAGACCATCAGGTCGATGACTCCATCCAGGACCTTGGCATTCCTAGGGATCTGTGGCGCTTGGTGGTAGCACTGCAGACAATCAGTTCGAGGTCTCTATCAGGTCGATTTCTCCATCCAGGATCTTGGCATTCCTGGTGATCTGTGGTGCTTGATGGGAGCACTGCAGACCATCAGGTCAACATCTCCATCATGTTGACGATCTACATCCAGGATCTTGGCGTTCCTGGTAATCTGTGGCTCTTGGTGGGAGCGTTGCAAACGATCGGGTCTAGGTCTCCATCTAGGATCTTGGCATGCCTTGTGATCTCTGGCGATTGTTGGGAGCACGCAGACCATCTGGTTGAGGTCTCCATTCAGGATCTTGGCGTTCCTGGTGATCAGTGGTGCTTAGTGGGAGCGCTGCAGACCATCAGGTCTAGGTCCCCATCCCGGATCTTGACTTTTGTGGTGATCTGTGGCACTTTGTTGGAGCACTGCAGACCTTCTCATTCAGGATCTTGGCGTTCGTGGTGATCTGTGGCGCTTGGTGGAGCACTGCAGACTATTATGTCGAGATCTTCATCCAGGATCTTGAAGTTTGTGATGATCCATGGCACTTGGTGGGAGCGCTGCAGACGATCGGGTCTAGGTCTCCATCCAGGATCTTGGAATGCTTGGTGATCTCTGGTGTTTGGTGGGAGCGCCACAGACCATCGGGTTGAGGTCTCCTGCCAGGATCTTGGCATTCCTGGTGATCAGTGGCGCTTGGTTATAGCGCTGCTGACCATCGGGTTGAGGTCTCCATCCAGGATCTTTAATTTCGTGGTGATCAGTGGCGCTTGGTGGGAGCACTGCAGACCATCAGGCCGAGGTCTCCATCCAGGATCTAGGCATTCTTGGTGATCTGTGGCACCTTGTGGGAGCACTGCAGACCATGGGGTCGAGGTCTCCAATTTTCTGCAGTGCTCCCACCAAGCGCCACAGATCACCACGGTCGCCAAGATCATGGATGGAGATCTCGACCCGATGGTCTGCAGCTCTCCCACCAAACGCCACAGATCACCATGAAAGTCAAGATCCTAGATGGAGACCTGAACCCAATGGTCTGCAAGGCTCCCACCAAACGCCACAGATCACCATGAACACCAAGATCCTGGATGGAGACCTAGACATGATGGTCTGCAGCACACCCACCAAGCGCCACTGATCACCAGGAACGCCAAGATCATGGATGAAGACCTCGACCCGATTGTCTACGACGCTCCCACCAAGCCCCGCAGATCACCAGAAAAGCCAATATCCTGGATGGAGACGTCGACGAGATGGATATGTCGACGAGATGGAGACGTCGACCTGATGGAGATGTTGATCTGTTGGTCTGCAGCGCTCCCATCAAGCACCACAGATCACCAGGAATGCCAAGATCCTGGATGGAGACATCGACCTGATAGACACATCGATCTGATTGTCTGCAGCTCTCCCACCAAGCGCCACAGATCCCTAGGAATTCCAATATCCTGGATGGAGTCATCGACCTGATGGTCTGTAGGGATTCCACCAAGCGCCACAGATCACCAGGAATGTCAATATCCAGGAAGGAGACATCGACTTGATGTTCTGCAACGCACCCACCAAGTGCCACAGATCACCAGTAACGCCAAGATCCTGGATAGAAAAGTCGACATGATGGTCTGCACCTCTCCCACAAAGAGCCACAGATCACCACGAACGTCAGGATCCTGGATGAAGATCTAGACCTGCTGGTCCACAGACCACCACGAATGACAAGATCCTGGATGGAGACCTCGACCCGATGGTCTGCAGCGCTCCCACCAAGCGCCACAGATCACCAGAAATGCCAAGATCCTGGATAGAGACCTTGACCCGATGGTCTGCAGCGCTCCCACGAAGTGCCACAGATCATCAGTAATGCTAAGATTCTGGATGGAGACCCTCGACCAGATGGTTTGCAATGCTCACACTAAGCACCAAAGATCACCACGAACACCAAGATCCTTGATGGAGACTTAAACCCGATGGTCTGAGGAGCTCCCAGCAAGTGCCACAGATAACCAGGATTGCCAAGATCCTGTATGGAGACCTCAACACGATGGTCTGCAGCGCCCCCAAAAATTGCCATAGATCACCACGAACACCAAGATCATGGATGGAAACCATGACCTGATGGTCTGCAGCACTCCCACCAAGCGCCACAGATCACCAAGAATGCCAAGATCCTGGATGGAGATCTCGACCCGATGGTCTGCAGTGATCCCAGCAAGCGCCACAGATCACCGTGAACGCCAAGATCCTGGATGAAAACTTCGACCCGATGGTCTGCAGCGCTCCCACCAAGCGCCAAAGATCACCACAAAAGTCAAGATCCTGGATGGAGACCTCGACCCGATAGTCCAAAGATCACCACGGATGCCAAGATCTTGGATTGAGACCTCGACCCAATTTTCTGCATTGCTCCCACCAAGCACCACAGATCATCTGGAATGCCAAGATCCTGGATGGAGACCTCGAGCCGATGGTCTGCAACACTCCCAAGAAGTGCCAAAGATTACCTGCACTCCCACTGAGCACCACAGATCACCATGAATGCCAAGATCATGGTTGGAGACATCGAACCAATGGTCTGTAGCGTTCCAACAAAGCGCCACAGATCACCACAAATGGGAAGATCCTAGATGTAGACGTCAACCCCATGGTATGCACGCTCCCACCAAGCACCACAGATCACCAGGAATGCCAAGATCCTAGACACGATGGTCTGCAGCGCTCCCACAAAAACAACAAAGATCACCACGAAAGCCAAGATCCTGGATGGAGACCTCAACCCGATTGTCTGCAGCATTTCCACCAAGCGCCACAGATCACCAAAAACGCAAAGATCCTGGTTGGACACCTTGACCCCATGGTCTGCAGTTATCCCAAAAAGCACCACAGATCACTGTGAATGCCAAGATCCTGGATTGAGACCTCGATCTGATGGTCTGCAGCGCTCCCACCAAGCGCCACAGATCGCCAAGAAAGCCAAGATCCTGGATGGAAACCTCGATCTGATTTTCTGCAGCACTTCCAATAAGCGCCACAGATCACCACGAACTCCAAGATCCTAGATGGAGATCTAAACACGATGGTCTTCAGCGCTCCCACAGATCACCACGAACACCAATATCCTGGATGGAGACTTTGACCTGATGGTCTACAGCGCTCCCACCAAACGCCACAGATCACCAAGTAGGCCAAGATCCTGGATGGAGACCTTGACCCGATGGACTGCAGCACTCCCACTAAGCGCAATAGATCACCACGAAAGTCAATGTGCTGGATTGAGACCTCAAACCGATGGTCTGTTGCGCTCCCACCAATCACCAGAGATCTCCAGGAAAGCCAAGATCCTGGATGGAGACTTCGACCCGATGGTCTGCATCTCTCCCACCAAGGGCCTGAGATCATCAGGTATGCTAAGATCCTAAATGAAATCTTAGGCCTGATCGTCTGCAGCGCTCCCACAAAGCGCCACAGATCACCATGAATGCCAAGATCCAGGAAAGCCAAGATCCTGGATGGAGATGTCGACCTGATTGAGACGTCGACCTAATGGTGTGCAGTGCTCCCACCAAGCGCCAAAGATCTTTACAAATGCCAAGATCCTGGATAGAGACATAGACTTGTTGGTCTGTTGTGCTCCCACCAAGCGCCACAAATCACCAGGAATGCCAAGATCCTGGATGGAGACGTCGACACGATGGGCTGTACGGTTCCTACCAAGTGCCACAGATCACCAGGAACGCCAAGATCCTGGATGGAGATGTCGACCAAATGGTCTGCTGCGCTCCCACCAAGCTCCACAGATCACCAGGAACGCCAAGACCCTGGATGGAGACGTTGACCTAATGGTCTGCAGGGCTCCCACCAAGCGCCACAGATCACCAGGAATGCAAAGATCCTGGATGGAGACCTCGACATGATGATCTGCGGCGCTCCAACCAAGCGCCTGAGATCATCATGTATGCCAAGATGGAACCTTAGACCCGATCGTCTGCAGCGCTCCCACCAAGAGCCACAGATCACCACAAACGCCTAGTTCCTGGATGGAGACATTGACCTGATGGTCTGCTGCGCTCCCACTAACCGCAATAGATCACCACGAAAGTCAAGGTGCTGGATGGAGACCTCAACCTGATGGTCTGCAGCGTTCCCACCAAGCACCTCAGATCACCAGGAAAGCCAAGATCCTGGATGGAGAAGTGTACCTGATGGAGATGTTTAAATCTGATCATCTGGATCAACGCCCACTCAGCGCCACAGGTTCAACCAAAGGAAAGCAAGATTCCTGGGAATGGAGAAGTGTACCTGATGGAGATGTTAAATCTGATGATCTGGATCACTCCCACTGAGCGCCACAGGTCACCAGGAAAGCCAAGATCCCGGATTGAGATGTCGACCTGATAGAGACGTCGACCTAATGGTCTGTAACGCTCCCACCAAGCATGACAGATCCCTAAGAATGCCAAGATCCTGGATAGAGACATAGACCTGTTGGTCTGTTTTGCTCCCACCAAGCACTACAAATCACCAGGAATGCCAAGATCCTGGATGGAGACCTCTACCTGATGGTCTGCAGCGCTCCGAACAGTGCCACAGATCGCCAGGAAAGCCAAGATCCTGGAAGGAGACCTCGACCCGATAGTCTGCAGGGCTCCCAATAAGCGCCAGAGATCACCACGAAATCCAAGATCCTGTATGGACACCTCGAACTGATAGTCTGAAGCACTCCCACCAAGCGCCACATATCATGAACGGCAAGATCCTTGACGGAGACCCAGACACGATGGTCTGCAGCGCTCCCACAAAACGCCATACATCACCATGAACACCAAGATCCTGGATGGAGACCTCGACCCGATGGTCTGCAGTGATCCCACCAAGTGCCACAGATCACTGTGAATGCCAAGATCCTGGATGGAGACCTCGACCCGATGGACTGCAGCGCTCTCACTAAGCGCAATAGATCACCACGAAAGTCAAGGTGCTGGATGGAGACCTCAACCCGATGGTTCCTAGCACTCATACTAAGCTCCACAGATCACCAGGAAAGCCAAGATCCTGGATGGAGACCTTGACTCGATGGTCTGCGGATCTTTTACCAAGGGACTGAGATCATCAGGTATGCTAAGATCCTAGATGAAACCTTAGGCCCGATCGTCTGTAGCGCTTCCACAAAACACCACAGATCACCACAAACGCCAAGATCCTGAATGGAGACATCAACCTGATGGTTTGTTGCGCTCCCACCAAGCACCACAGATCACCAGGAACGCCAAGATCTTGGATGGAGACGTCAACCTTATGGAGATGTTGACCTTATGATCTGCATCGCTCCCACTACGTGCCACAGATCACCAGGAAAACCAAGATCCTGGATGGAGATGTCGACCTGATAGAGACATCGACCTAATGGTCTGCAGCAGCCCCACCATGCGCGACAGATCCCTAGGAATGCCAAGATCCTGGATAAAGACATAGACCTGTTGGTCTGTTGTGCTCCCACAAAGCGCCACAAATTATCAGGAATGCCAAGATCCTGGATGGAGACGTCGACACGATAGGTTGTAGGGCTCCCACCAAGTAGCACATATCACAATTAACGCCAAAATCCTGAATGGAGACATCGACCAGATGGTCTGTTGTGCTCCCACCAAGCTCCACAGATCACCAGGAACGCCAAGACCCCTGATGGAGACGTTGACCTGATGGTCTGCAGGGCTCCCACCAAGTACCACAGATCACCAGGAAGGCCAAGATCCTGGATGGAGACCTCGACCCGATGATCTGTGGCACTCCAACCAAGCGCCTGAGATCATCAAGTATGCCAAGATCCTAGATGGAACCTTAGACCCGATCATCTGCAGCGCTCCCACCAAGCGCCACAGATCACCATGAACGCCAAAATCCTGGATGGAGACATCGACCTGATGGTCTGCCTCGCTCCCACTAAGCACCACAGATCACCAAAAACTCCAAGATCCTGGATGGAGACTTCGACCTGATGGAGATGTTGACCTGATGGTCTACAGCTCCCCAACAAGCGCCACATATCACCAGAAAAGCCATGATCCTTGATGGAGATGTCGACCTGAAAGAGATGTCGACCTGATGGTCTGCAGCGCTCCCACCAAGCGCGACAGATCCCTTTGAATGCCAAGATCCTGGATGGAGACATCGACCTGATGGTCTTTAGTACACCCATGAAGTGCCACATATCACCAGGAATGCCAAGATCCTGAACGGAGACCTAGACACGATGGTTTGTAGGGCTCCCACCAAGCACCCCAAATAACCAGGAATGCTAAGATCCAGGATGGAGACGTCGACCAGATGGTCTACTGCGCTCTCACCAAGCTCCACAGATGACCAGGAACGAGGAGACCCTGGATGGAGACGTTGACCTGATAATCTGCAGCGCTCCCACCAAGCGCCACAGATCACCAGGAATGCCAAGACCCTGGATGGAGACTTCGACCCGATAGTTTGCCTCGCTCCCACTAAGCACCACAGATCACCAGGAACTCCAAGATCCTGGATGGAGACATCGACTTGATGGAGATGTTGACCTGATGTCTAAAGCGCCCCAACCAAGCACCTGAGATCATCAAGTATGCCATTTCGTAGATGGAACCTTAGACCCGATCATCTGCAGCGCTCCCACCAAGCGCCACAGATCACCAGGAATGCATAGATCCTGGATGGAGACATCGACCAAATAGTTTGCCTCGCTCCCACTAAGCACCACAGATCACCAGGAACTCCAAGATCCTGGATGGAGACATCGACTTGATGGAGATGTTGACCTGATGGTCTAAAGTGCCCCAACCAAGCGCCACAGATCACCAGGAAAGCCAAGATCCTTGATGGAGATGTCGACCTGGATGGAGATCTAGTGATCCTTTTGCTCCGGGAATGCCAAGAACCTGGATGGAGACCTCGACCCAATGGTCTGCCCACCAAGAACCAAATATCACCTGGAATGCCCAGATCCTGGATGGAGACCTCGACCCGATGGTCTGCAACGCTCCCACTAAGCGCCACAGATCACCAGTGCTCCCACCATGTGCCACAGTTCACCAGGTATGCCAAGATCCTTGATGGACACTTAGACCTGATGTTCTGCAGCGCTCCCACCAAGCCCCAAAGATCACCAGGCTTGCCCAAATCGTGGATGGAGACCTCGACCTGATGGTCTGCAGTGCTCCCACCAAGGGCCACAGAACACCACGAAAGTAAAGATCCTGGATGGAGACCTCAACCCGATGGTCTGCCTCGCTCCCACCAAGCACCACAGATCACCAGGAACTCTAAGATCCTGGATGGAGACTTCGACCTGATGGAGATGTTGACCTGATGGTCTACAGCACCCCCAACAAGCGCCACAGATCACCAGGAAAGCCATGATCCATGATGGAGATGTCGACCTGATAGAGATGTCAACCTGATGGTCTGCAGCGCCCTCACCAAGCGCGACAGATCCCTAGGAATGCTAAGATCCTGGATGGAGACATCGACCTGATGGTCTTTAGTGCTCCCACCAAGCTCCCCATATCAGCAGGAATGCTAAGATCCTGAATGGAGACCTAGACACCATGGTCTGTAGGGCTCCCACCAAGCATCAGAGATCACCAGGAACACCAAGACCCTGGATGGAGACATTGACCTGATGGTCTGTAGGGCTCCCACCAAGCACCACAGATCACCAGGAATGCCAAGATCATGGATGGAGACCTCGAACAGATGGTCCGCAGCGCTTCCACTAAGTGCCAGAGATCTTCAGTTACAAGATCCTGGATGGACACCTCGACCTGATTGTCTGCAGTGCTCCCACCAAGCGTGCAAAGATCATCAGGAACACCAAGATCCTGGATGGAGACATAGACCTGATTGTTTGCAGCGAAGCTACTAAGCGCAACAGATTACCAGGAACTCCAACATCCTTGATGAGGACCTCGACCCGATGGTCTTGCAGCACTGCCACCAAGCGTCACAGATAACCACAAATGCCAAGATCCTGAATTGAGACCTCGACCCGATGGTGTGAAGTACTCCCACCAAGTGACACAGATCACCAGGAACTCAAAGATCCTGGATGGAGACCTCGACCCGATGGTCTGCAGCGCTCCCACTAAGTGCCACAGATCGCCAGCGCTCCCACCAAGCACCACAGTTCACCAGGAATGCCAAGATCCTGTATGGAGACCTTGACCCAATATTCTGCAGCTCTCCCGCCAAGCTCCCCAGATCACCAGGAATGCTAAGATCCTGGATGGAGACCTCGATCCGAGATTCTGCAGCGCTCCCACAAAGCCCCACAGATCACCACGTACACCAAGATACTGGATGGAGATCTAGTGATCCTTTGGCTCCGGGAATGCCAAGAACCTGGATGGAGACCTCGACCCGATGGTCTGCCCACTAAGAGCCAAATATCACCAGGAATGCCCAGATCCTGGATGGAGACCTTGACCCGGTGGTCTGCAATGCTCTCACTAAGCGCCACAGATCACCAGGCATGCCCAAATCGTGGATGGAGACCTCGACCTGATGGTCTGCAGCGCTCCCACCAAGCGCCACAGATCGCCACTAAATCCAAGATCCTGGATGGAGACATCGACCTGATGGTCTGCAGTGCTCCCACCAAGTGCCACAGATCACTATGAACACCAAGACTCTGGATGGAGACCTTGACCCGATAGCCTGCTGCGCTGCCACCAAGGGCCACAGAACACCACGAAAATAAAGATCCTGGATGGAAACCTCAACCCGATGGTCTGCAGCGGTCCCACCAAGTGCCACAGAGTGCCACGAACGCTAAGATCCTGGATGGGGTCCTAAACCTGAGGGTCTGCAGTGCTCCCACCAAGTGCCACAGATCACCTCGAATGCCAAGATCCTGGATGAAGACCTCGACCCGATGGTCTGCAGCGCTCCCACCAAGCGACACAGTTCACCATGAAAGCCAAGATCCTGGATGGAGACCTCGACCCGATGATCTACAGTGCTCCTACCAAGCCCCACAGATCCATAGGAATGCCAAGATTCTGGATGAAGATTTTGACCCCATGTTCTGCAGCACTCCCTCCAAACCCCACAGATCACCAGGAATCACAAGATTCTGGATGGAGACCTCGACCCCTTGGTCTGCAGCTCTCCCACTAAGCGCCACAGATCACCACGAAAGCCAAGATCCTGTATGGAGACCTCAAACCGATGGTCTGCAGCGGTCCCACCAAGCGCCACAGAGTGCCACGAACACTAAGATCCTGGATGGAGTCCTAAACCTGAGGGTCTGCAGTGCTCCCACCAAGTGCCACAGATCACCTTGAACGCCAAGATCCTGGATGAAGACCTCGACCCGATGGTCTGCAGCGATCCCACCAAGCGCCAGAGATCACCACGAAAGTCAAGATCCTGGATGGACACCTCAACCCGATGGTCTGCAGCGCTCCCACCAAGCGACACAGTTCACCATGAAAGCCAAGATCCTGGATGGAGACCTCGACCCGATGATCTGCAGTGCTCCCACCAAGCCCCACAGATCCCTAGGAATGCCAAGATTCTGGATGGAGACCTCGACCCCATGGTCTGCAGCACTCCCACCAAGCCCCACAGATCACTAGGAATGCCAAGATTCTGGATGGAGACCTCGACCCCTTGGTCTGCAGCTCTCCCACTAAGCGCCACAGATCACCACGAAAGCCAAGATCCTGTATGGAGACCTCAACCCGATGGTCTGCAGCGCTCCCACCAAGCGCCACAGTTCACCATGAATACCAAGATACTGGATGGAGACCTCGACCCGATAATCTGCATTGCTCCCACCAAGTCCCACAGATCACTAGGAATGCCAAGGTTCTAGATGGAGACCTTGACCCTATGTTTTGCAACACTCTCACCAAACCCCACAGATCACCACGAAAGCCAAGATCCTGGATGGAGACCTCAAACCAATGGTCTGCAGTGCTCCCACCAAGCGCCTCAGTTCACCATGAATGCCAAGATACTGGATGAGGACCTCGACCCGATAATCTGCAGTGCTACCACCAAGCACCACAGATCACGAGGAATGCCAAGACCCTGGATGGACACATCGACACGATGATCTGCGGCTCTCCAACCAAGCGCCTGAGATCATCAAGTATGCCATTTCCTAGATGGAACCTTAGACCCGATCATCTGCAGCGCTCCCATCAAGCGCCACAGATCACCAGGAACGCCTAGATCCTGGATGGAGACATCGACCTGATAGTCTGCCTAGCTCCCACTGAGCGCCACAGATCACCAGGAACTCCAAGATTCTGGATGGAGACATCGACTTGATGGAGATGTTGACCTGATGGTCTACAGTGCCCCAACCAAGCACCAGAGATCACCAGGAAAGCCAAGATCCTTGATGGAGATATCGACCTGATAGTGATGTCGACCTGATGGTCTGCAGCGCTCCCACCAAGCGCGATAGATCCCTAGTAATGCTAAGATCCTGGATGGAGACATTGACCTGATGGTCTGTAGTGCTCCCACCAAGCTCCACATATCACCAGGAATGCCAAGATCCTGAATGGAGACTTAGACACGATGGTCTGAAGGGCTCCCACCAAGCACCAGAGATCACCAGGAATGCCAAGACCCTGGATGGAGACATTGACCTGATGGTCTGCAGGGCTCCCACCAAGCGCCACAGATCACCAGGAATACCAAGATAATGGATGGAGTCCTCGAACAGATGGTCCGCAGCGCTTCCACTAAGCGCTAGAGATCCTCAGGAACAAGATCTTGGATGGACACCTCGACCTGATGGTCTGCAGCGCTCCCACCAAGCGTGCAAAGATCATCAGGAACACCAAGAACCTGGATGGAGACATAGACCTGATTGTTTGCAGCGCTCCCACTAAGCGCAACAGATTACCAGGAACTCCAACATCCTTGATGAAGACCTCAACCCGATGGTCTGCAGCACTCCCACCAAGCGTCACAGATAACTACAAACACCAAGATCCTGAATTGAGACCTTGACCCGATGGTGTGAAGTACTACCACCAAGTGACACAGATCACCAGGAACTCAAAGATCCTGGATGGAGACCTCGACCCGATGGTCTGCAGTGCTCCCACTAAGTGCCACAGATCGCCAGCGCTCCCACTAAGCACCACAGTTCACCAGGAATGCCAAGATCCTTAATGGAGACCTTGACCCAATATTCTGCAGCTCTCCCCCCAAGCTCCACAGATCACCAGGAATGCTAAGATCCTGGATGGAGACCTCGATCCGATGTTCTGCAGCACTCCCACAAAGCCCCACAGATCACCAGAAATGCCATGATCCTGGATAGAGACCTCGACCCGATGGTCTGCCGCACTCCCACCAAGCGCCACAGATCACCACGTACGCCAAGATACTGGATGGAGATCTAGTGATCCTTTTGCTCCGGGAATGCCAAGAACCTGGATTGAGACCTCGACCCAATGGTCTGCCCACCAAGAGCCAAATATCACCTGGAATGCCCAGATCCTGGATGGAGCCCTCTACACGATGGTCTGCAACGCTCCCACTAAGCACCACAGATCACCAGTGCTCCCACCATGTGCCACAGTTCACCAGGTATGCCAAGATCCTTGATGGAGACCTAGACCTGATGTTCTGCAGCGCTCCCACCAAGCCCCAAAGATCACCAGGCATGCCCAAATCATGGATGGAGACCTCGACCTGATGGTCTGCAGCGCTCCCACCAAGGGCCACAGAACATCACGAAAGTAAAGATCCTGGATGGAGACCTCAACCCGATGGTCTGCCTCGCTCCCGCCAAGCACCACAGATCACCAGGAACTCCAGGATCCTGGATGGAGTCTTCGACCTGATGGAGATGTTGACCTGATGGTCTACAGCACCCCCAACAAGCGCCACAGATCACCAGGAAAGCCATGATCCTTGATGGAGATGTTGACCTGATAGAGATGTCGACCTGATGGTCTGCAGCGCTCCCACCAAGCGCGACAGATCCCTAGGAATGCCAAGATCGTGGGTGGAGACATCGACATGATGGTCTGTAGTACACCCATGAAGTGCCACATATCACCAGGAATGCCAAGATCCTGAATGGAGACCTAGACACGATGGTCTGTAGGGCTCCCACCAAGCACCACAGATCACCACGAATGCTAAGATCTAGGATGGAGATGTCGACCAGATGGTCTACTGCGCTTTCACCAAGCTCCACAGATCACCAGGAACGCCCAGACCCTGGATGGAGACGTTGACCTGATGATCTGCAGCGCTCCCACCAAGCACCACAGATCACCAGGAATGCCAAGACCCTGGATGGAGACTTTGACCCGATAATCTGCGGCTCTCCAACCAAGCGCCTGAGATCATCAAGTATGCCATTTCCTAGATGGAATCTTAGACCCGATCATCTACAGCGCTCCCACCAAGCGCCACAGATCACCAAGAACGCCTAGATCCTGGATGGACACATCGACCTGATAGTCTGCCTCGCTTCCACTAAGCACCACAGATCACCAGGAACTCCAAGATCCTGGATGGAGACATCGACTTGATGGAGATGTTGACCTGAGTGGTGTTTTTTTTATTAACATGGGGCTATTGGAGAAATAAGCGAGAAATATATGGGGTTGGTTATTAACCAAATGGAGGAAATATTTTTATAATTATATTTGGAGTTGGAATTAATCTTTGGCGGGTGACCTTTTTTTTGTGGTTATGGGAGTTTTTCTCGAGCAAAGAGAAGATTTCTGTGGTTTTTTCTTTTGGTTTCATGACTATTTAGAGGCGAGTGGCATTACATTGTGGTCCTATGGAGATGTGTGCATTTTTTATGTTCACAAGTGTGTTATTTTGGAGGCATTTAATTGGGCAAAGTCATATTGAGAGAATAAGTCTTTGAGACAAATTTTTGAACACATTAGTCATATCCTGGAGTTAATTCTGTGAAATGTGTTAGCTAGACCCTTTTCTATAGAGTCATGAGTTTCCAAATTTGTGTGTCTTACTGAACATTTTTTGTGCTGCTGTTTGAGCATACGTCCGCAGGTGAATTTTTCTGCTGACAAGCGATGTGATGAGCCGTGTGCTGACTCTTTTCCTCTGATGATGATCGATCAGAATTTTCGCAATATCTGGAAATGTTGACAATAGCATTTTACGAAAGCGCATATGTAAGAGTTTGCTTTCTGGCAAATTCCATAACTTTACATGGAGCATTTCTTGGGAAAAATGCGGGGGAGTTATGCATATGTAATGGGGGGATTCCCCCCCCCCATTATTCATCAGGTAAGCGTGTAATACGAAACGGAAGGCAAACCAACACACAGCATTACACACAGCCTCTCTCTCTCTCTCTCTCTCTCGGCAACTCTAGCACCGACACCTCTCTCTCTCTAAGGGATCTCTCTCTCTCCACCTCTTTCTCTCCATTCTAACAGGTAAGGAAAATGAGAGAGTCGCATCATAACATTAACATTTATTAACAATGAATAAATAATGGATAATCAAGTCCTACAGACTAACTCAAAAAACCCTGAATAGTACAACGTCTAATCGTAATCATTAGTCACCAAAAAGTCTACACCCCTCCGGGAACTCTTTGTCCCCCTCCATTTCCAGAATCGTCTGTTTCAAAGACACAGAACACATCCCGGTAAGTACACACACAAGATTAACAATCAGTGACTAAATATTGGATATTATCATAAAAAATGTTAAACAGATAATAAGCCAGCCTTCGGCTAAAACACTTCAACACTCACCCAAGCAACTGGAACACTTAAACACAGTTAATAAAAACTCCCGGCGAACGCCACGGCATCTTGCCTTTGTCTCCAAGATCCTCTGTCAAAAATCCTCCCATAGACTTGCGTATGAAACTATTAAAGGGAAGAGGCACACACGCACATACAAACACACACTTCGTTAGCGCCTCACAATTCTAGCTGCATCCAGTTTCACAAAGGCACTTTGAGAAGAGTTAATAAACTCAGTACATTGACTTGTCTAACTAATCATTTTTATCTCACGCCATCCCTAGAAACTCATTGTTCAGCTACTCTCGGGTCGTTACTCCTCACTGTTCTCCACATTCCACAGGTCACAGAGAACACATGGACAATATATTATTAATCAAAAACCCTAGGCCTTACACATATTATACATGTATTATGTATTTTGTGATTGGGGAAATCCTACTTGTGATTATCCTTTTTTTTTATTATTTTTCTTCCTTTTCCTATGAGAGATATGATTGGGGGATTGAGCTTAAATAGCATTTCTGATTTACCGGGAGATGTAATTTTTTGAGGGTTGTTATTTACGTAAATGGGAGTTTGACATTAAGTCTCATTGTGATTAATTGTATGAGCAGTAAGAGGGTTTTTGCTGTTAAACATTCGAGATTTTTACTGATTTTGTGGGTTGTTCAGATATCAGAGCTTGAGAGAACATTTTTGGGTCTGGGTGTGTTACGTGATTCTTTTTTTCCTTGGGCTCATTGCGATTTTTTTTTTTTTTTTTTCTTGTGAGAACATTCGAGTTTGAAATGTGAGTGCAGAAGTCCGTGGAGTTGCTGTGATTTCTGAGTTGTGTGTGTGCTGATGTGTGAGTTTGGAGAATTGAGTTGGAGAACTTGAAGTTTATTTTTCTTTGAGAGTTATGATAATGACTTATGATTTAGTAGTCATATTAAAGGGAGTTAATTGGGAGACGTTCTGTTAGTATTTCTGACCATTTGAGATCATTGTTTGATAGAAGTAGTATGTCTGGGTTAATTTTCTTAGATTTACCAAAGACTCGACTGACATACTATCACACCAAAAAGTCATTTCCCAACGCCAGCAAGACGTCCACCAGCCGTGCAGAGAGGTTGCAGTCGTTTTGTGAAGGTGATTACAAGAGTTTCCATGATGGTGATCAAGAGAGTCCTACAGCGTGTCTTTTGGGGATCTGCAGAAGCCGTGAGAAGTCTTCTACAATGAAGGAGGCATTCCGTCTTCCTACAGTCTGCTACAAGAGCAGCCAGTT
The DNA here is from genome assembly GCF_015104395.2 of Macrobrachium nipponense. NCBI lineage: Eukaryota > Metazoa > Arthropoda > Malacostraca > Decapoda > Palaemonidae > Macrobrachium > Macrobrachium nipponense. The sequence goes on along the minus strand of NC_087217.1, from coordinate 50,362,579 downwards.
GCAGCAAGTTGCAGACAAGCAAAGAGGGATATTCAAGAATCCGAAGAGAGAAAATTCTAGTGTTATTTGGAGATAAAAGCGTAATATACTTTATTTCATAATGCCAGAGACGTGCAGTTATTACTTATATTTTATTTTAAGCCGGCCAATGTGTTTTATATTATATAAGCTATTTTGCTAGGCGGGAGCTAGCATGAGGTGGCCGAGCATTATTAGGCCTAGGGTTTTTGATTAATAATATATTGCCAATGTGTTCCCTTTGACCTATGGAATGTGGAGAACAGTGAGAAGCAACGACCTGAGAAAGCTGACAATGGGTTTCTATGGATGGCGTGAGATAAAACTGCTTAGTTAGACAAGTCAATGTACTGAGTTTATTAACTCTTCTCAAAGTGCCTTTGGGAAACTGGATGCAGCTAGTATTGTGAGGCGTTAACGAACTGTGCGTTCGTATGTGCGTGTGCACCTCTTCCCTTTAATAGTTTCATACGCAAGTCTATGGGGGGATTTTTGATAGAGGCGTCTTTGAGAGAAAGGCAAGATGCCGTGGCGCTCACTGGGAGTCTTTGTTATATAGTGCTTATAGTGTTCCGACTGCATGGGTGAGTTGAATTACTTCAGCCAAAGAGCGGCTTGTTACCTATTTGACATTCTTGTGTTAATATCCAATCTTTAACCTCTGATTGTTAAACTTGTGTGTGTACTTACCGGGATGTGTTCTGTGTCTTTGAAACAGACGGTTCTGGCAATGGAGGAGGGACAGGGAGTTCCCGATGGAAATAGACTTTTGGGGACTAATGGTGACTACCATTACTATTAGACATTTTACTGTTGGGGGTTTTTTGAGTTAGTCTGTAAGACTTGATTAATTATTTATTCATTGTTAATAAATGTTTATGTTATGATGCAACTCTCTCATTTTCATTACCTGTTAGAGTGGAGAGAAAGAGGTGGAGAGAGAGAGAGAGAGAGGGGTCGCTTAGAGAGAGAGAGAGGAGTTGCCAAGAGAGAGAGAGAGAGAGGCTGTGTGTATTAGTTTGCCTGACGTTCGAGCTACACGCTTACCAAATGAATAATGCGGGAATCTCCCCATTACATATATATATAGAAGCGAATACCACAATAAAATGATAGTCAGAAATCCAAGCGCTTTCGTCTTTACTAAGACATTGACAATGTCTTAGTAAAGACGAAAGCGCTTGGATTTTCCTGTTGTATTCGCTTATATAATGAAGTCACATGCATCTACTGTGATTTTTTAAGCATATACATATATACATACATACATATGTGATTGTAAGTTTATATTCAATGGTGAATTTTATCAACAAATTTTTGGCATGGCAATGGGATATCCTTTATCACCATTACTCTCAAACCTGTATATGGAATTCTTTGGAAAACGCTACTTACCTAATATCATTCATGTTCCTGTAAAGTGGTATCATTATGTTGATGATTGTTTAGCTGTTCTCCCTGTCGGTATTGATGTAAATGATTTACTCTCTAAATTCCAGATACTGTTTCGATTATATATAATATTATATATATATATTATATATTATTATTATATATTATATTATATTATATAGATAGATATATAATTAATATATCTATAGATATATATATGATATATGTTTTTACTCTCTAAATTCCGATACTCTATTCGATATATATATATATATAGATATATATATTATATTATATATATATAGGTATATATAATATATATAGGATATATAGATATATATAGATATATATTATATCTATATATCTATATATATCTATATAAATATTATATATATATATATATATATATAGATATATATATATATATACTTATATATTGTCTATATGCAAGTTGCCCCTTTGAACTGAAGCATCCATTCTCTAGAAGAGCTATCTCTTCTCCCATTGACTGTCGGAATGTTTAACTCCACCAAGGGACTGGGGCGAAAACTCTTAAAATTAAAGGGCAAGACACCCAGCAGGTTTTCACTCTCAGAAGATCCTCATAGCTCGGAGCGCTCAGAAGCTCCTTACCATCAATTAAGTTTACTCTAGAACTAGAAAAAGACAATTGCCTCCCTTTCTTAGACGTTTTGATACACAGAGAACCATTTCAATTTAAATTCAGTATCTATAGGAAACCGACTAACAACTTAACTTATGTTCATTTCTTCTCAGGCCAACCATCTTAACATAAAAATATCTTCTATGTTTTTACGAGCATTATGAATTGTCAGTCCACAATATTTGGATCAAGAAATTGAATACATAAGAAAAATAGAGAAAGATTTATGCTATCCTTCACATATATTAGACATTTGTTATAATACAGCCCACAAAAAGTTTTATACTGTAAGTAACACGCAGAAAGAAAATTCTAAGAACATTCTCAGTTTGCCTTATTTTAACGGATTTGAAACCATTAAATCATTGTTAAAAGCTTTTTAATGTCAACCTTGTTTTTCCTATAATAACAACACTAAAAGGAATGTTAATAAAATATGACCCAGAGGAAGCAAACAACATAATATATAAAAATTCCATGTAGGATTGTCCCTCATTTTATCTCAGACAGTCTAGCAAAGGCTTAGAAGTAAGGCTAAGCCAGCATAAATATTCTGTAAAAACTGGGCAAAAATCTAATGCATTATTCATTCATTTAAGTGAAAACAACCACCGAATAAATTGGATTGATAGTTCAGTAATTGCAAGGTCAAGAGATGTCTTATAACGAAATCTTTTAGAATCTGCTTTAATACAACTTACTTTTCATTGTAATTTCAATGTTAGTCATGGCCTTTTTCATTTAGACCCTTGTATCTGTAACATGTTTAAGAATGACCTCAAAGATATAATTACTGACTTAAATAAAAATCAGTTGCCTTAGAGTTATTAATTTTGTTATAATGTATGTCTGTCATGTATTGTGAATATGGTTTTGTTTACCAAGTTCTGAATAGCTGTCACCTATAATCCTTTAATTGTCTTGTCCTTGTATCTGAGATGATTGTCTTAAACCTTTAATTGCACCCATTGTTTATGCTTGTTTGGGAAGGTTTCTTATCTTCCATGTGTGTCGGATTCTAGGCACTAATCTCTTTATAATTCCTATCTGTCAGTTATACGAATCTTCTTGTATTGTCTTTTACCTCATGTATGTCCAGTTCTTTTGCTTAGTAAAGGACGTTTAACGTCGAAAGGTCTCGCAGATACTGTTTCGATTATTATATTAATATAATATTATATATATATATATATATATTATTATATATATATTATTTTATATATTATATATTTTATTATATTCTATATATTAACTATATATATATATTATATATATATCTATATATAATATATTATAATAATATAATATATTTGTCTATCTATCTATTCTATCTAATAATATATATATATATATATATATATATATATATATATATATATATTCTAGATAGATAGATATTTATAGATACTATATATATCTATATATTATATATATATATATATATATATATATATATATATATATATAATGATAAGATATATATGTATCTATCTATCTATCTATCTATATATATATATATATATATATATATATATATATATCTATAGATAGATAGATATATATATATATCTATATATATTATATATCTATATATATATATATACTATATATATATATATATATATATATAGATATATCTATAGAATATATATAAATATATATATATATATTTATATATTTGTCTATATGCAAGTTACCCCTTTGAACTGGAAGCATCCATTCTCTAGAAGAGCTATCTCTTCTCCCATTGACTCGGAATTTAACTCCACAGGGACTGGGCGAAAGTCTTAAAAGGGCAAGAACCCAGCAGTTCACTCTCAGAAGATCCTCATAGCTCGGAGCGCTCAGAAGCTCCTTACCTCCTTAGCTCATTCCTCCTATCTTGGTTTAATGCTGTGATTACTCCCCTTGTGATACAAGTGAGCATCCCGACACACCTGGAATATGAGTAACCTTCTCCAACAAGCATAAACAATGGGTGCAATTAAAGGTTTAAGACAATCATCTCAGATACAAGGACAAGACAATTAAAGGATTATAGGTGACAGCTATTCAGAACTTGGTAAACAAAACCATATTCACAATACATATTCACAATACATGTCAGACATACATTACAACAAAGATAACTCTAAGGCAACTAATTTTTATTTAAGTCTGTAATTATATCTTTGAGGTCATTCTTAAACATGTTACTAATACAAGGGTCTAAATGAAAAAGGTCACGACTAACATTGAAATTACAATGAAAAGTAAGTTGTATTAAAGCAGATTCTAAAAGATTTTGTGATAAGACATCTCTTGACCTTGCAATTACAGAACTACCAACCCAATTTATTCGGTGGTTGTTTTCACTTAAATGAATGAATATTGCATTAGATGTTTGCCCAGTTTTTACAGAATATTTATGCTGGCTTAGCCTTACTTCTAGGCCTTTGCTAGATTTTCCAAGATAAAATGAGGGACAATTCATACATGGAATTTTATATATTATGTTGTTGCTTCCCCTGGGGCCATTTTTTATTAACATTCCTTTTAGTGTGTTATTATAGGAAAAACCAAGGTTGACATTAAAAGCTTTTAACAATGATTTAATGGTTTCAAATCCATTAAAATAATGCAAACTGAGAATGTTTTTAGAATTTTCTTTCTGCGTGTTAATTTCACTATAAAACTTTTTGTGGGCTTTATTATAACAAATATCTAATATATGTGAAGGATAGCATAAATCTTTTCCTATTTTCCTTATGTATTCAATATCTTGATCCAAATATTCTGGACTGACAATGCGCAATGCTCGTAAAAACATAGAAGAAAAAATTGATAATTTTATGTTAAGATGGTGGCCTGAGAAGAAATGAAGATAAGTTAAGTTGTTGGTCGGTTTCCTATAAATACTGAATTTACATTGAAATGGTTCTCTATGTATCAAAACACCTAAGAAAGGGAGGCAATTGTCTTTTTCTAGTTCTAGAGTAAACTTAATCGATGGTACCTGCTTATTTAATTTAGAGAGTAAATCATTTACCTGTACATGGAATTCTTTGAAAAACGCTACTTACCTAATATCATTTATATTCCTGTAAAGTGGTATCGTTATGTTGATGATATTTTAGCTGTTCTGCCTGTTGGTATTGATGTAAATGATTTACTCTTTAAATTAAATAAGCAGGTACCATCGCTTAAGTTTACTCTAGAATTAGAAAAAGACAATAAGGCAAAACGGTGTCACGGATCTGAAAAGCTAGTAACCCATAATCTCATTTATCTTGATATTTCTCGAAATATACCTCCTTCTAGAAGTACATCCACAGCGCCACACCGACCAGATGTTATCTCCTCCATCATCCCAATTTTTGTTTTTGGATTTAGATCTTCAGGTCAGTTCCGTTCTGGTTCCATTTCCATCTTTCCTAGTAACGAGGAACGGTTGACATAACTGAAATGCATAGATATCGTGACCTTGAAAGGGAATTCTTCCTTCCTTTTTTTTTCACCTTTCCCTTTCATTTTCTCTATTATCTTTCGTCATTTTTGCGCGGTGTCCTATGTTCTCCCCCAGTTCATGATCATTTCGGGATTTATAAGGTGGGTGGCATTGTGTTTCCTTAGCTGTCGAGTAATTTTATTTTGGGGTTTCTGAGAGATGAAGAGAGATGGATTTTGTGATACTTTAAGTTTTTTTTCCAGTAAGATAGGTGAAACGCAGTTGATTTAATCACTTTTAAATAATATTCTTCTTTTATTTGTATTACTGTTGGAATAAGAAAAGTGCAACACAGTTGATTTAATTACTTTTAGATAATATTCTTCTTTTATTTTTATTACTGTTTGAATAAGAAAAGTGTAACACAGTTGATTTAATCAGTTTACGATAATATTCTTCTGTTATTTTTATTACTGTTTGAATAAGAAAAGTGCAACAGTTAAATCAATTCGTTTAAGATAATATTTTTCTTTTATTTTTATTACTGTTTGAATAAGAAAAAAGCATCACAGTTGATTTAATTAGTTTAAGATAATATTCTTCTTTTATTTTTATTTATATTTGAATAAGAAAAGTCCAAGACAGTTGACTTAATTAGTTTAAGATAATATTCTTCTTTTATTTTTATTTCTGTTTGAATAAGAAAAGTCCAAGACAATTGACTTAATTAGTTTAAGATAATATTCTTCTTTTATTTTTATTACTGGTTGAGTAAGAAAAGTGCAGCACAGTTGATTTAATTAGTTGAAAATAATATTCTTCTTTTATTTGTATTTCTGTTTGAATAAGAAAAATGCAGCACAATTGATTTAAATAGTTGAAGATAATATTCTTCTTTTATTTGTATTTTTTTACCGTTTGAACCAGAAAAGTCAAAAGCAGTTGACTTAATTAGTTTAAGATAAAATCCTTTTTTAGATCTAACTACTTTTGAATCAGAAAAGTCAAACGCATTTGACTTAATTAGTTTTAGATAAACTCCTTCTACATAATTTTTTACTGTTTGAGTAAAAAAATTCTTACACAGTTGAATTAATTAGTTTAAGTTTAAATTTTTTTTTACTATTTGAGTAAGAAAACTCCAATACCGTTGATTTAATTAGTTTAAGATAAAATTCCATTCTATTTTTTTTTCACTGTTTGAATACCTGTTTGATTAAGAAAAGTCCATCCCAGTTGATTTAATTAGTTTAATGCAAAATCATTAATTTATTTGTATTGTCGTTTGAATAAGAAAAGTCAAAAGCAGATGATTTAATCACTAGTTTTAAATAGACCCCTAGTTAATTTCGCTTCCTTTGTTTAGTTGCTTTGTGATGCCAGATAGCTTAAAATAAATCATTCCATTATTTTGTCATTCAATTCCATGTTTTTTATTACAAATTAGCAAACCACTGAACATCTCCTAATAATAATAATAATAATAATAATAATAATAATGAATAATAATAATAATAATAATAATAATAATAATAATAATAGTCATAATAATGATAATAATAATAATAATGATAATAATAATAATAATAATAATAATACCAAATACCACCCCTCCTTCTTAAAGGCAACCTTAATAAGAATGAAAGAGAAAAACATTCGCTATAAAATATCACTAACGAAGACCATCCCCCTCTCAGGCCTCTTCTTCCCAAAGACACACACGCACGGCACCCCCAAATATAACTGGGGCGGGTGGGGGGCCGGGGGTTGGTATAATAATAATAATAATAATAATAATAATAATAATAATAATAATAATACCAAATCCAACCCTCCTTCTTAAAGAAACCCTTAATAAAATGTAAGAGAAAAACATTCATTACAAAAAAAATTATTGACGAAGACCAAAGCCCACCCCTCCAACTCCGACCAACCCCCCAACCCCCTCCCCGGCCTCTTCCACCGAAAGACACACACGCACGGCACCCCTAAATATAACTCGGGAGGGGGGGCGTCTAGTATTGTTTACGTGAGTTGCATTCGAGAGGTGATTAGCGCTCGAATCCAGCCGACGAAGGAGACGGGCGACGCCACGGTGTCATCCTCTCTACCGACGAAGGCGAAGAAGAAGTTCTATATCATTGTTTACACAGGAGACTCAGCAACCCGCCCCGGTCATTAGTTACTGCTGACGGCTGCCATTTGGCGTCGCCGACGCCGTCGTGGTTGGCTTTTCAATCTCTCTCTCTCTCTCTCTCTCTCTCTCTCTCTCTCTTTAGGTTGTCCCATTCAACAGCCGTTCCCATTAGCTCCGTCTCTTTATTCGTGGTGGTTCTGTGCGTCGTCTTAATAACTTTTTCGGTGCCATTTGTTTTCATCTGTGTTGTGGAGAGAGAGAGAGAGAGAGAGAGAGAGAAATTGCCTTTAAACATTGCCTATAGGTGCATCACGACCGTCTGGGGATGTGGCCTTACCTCGTCGAAGCTTTCATCTCAGTATTAGTTATTTAAAACAATGGAGTCATATGTGAGTTTTGAATTGCATACAATTGGCAATATTGAAATATAATCATGACCTCTTTTGTGGCCAGTAAGACGACCAGATGCATAGCAACTTGATTCATTGGACAGGGGCCCTGGGCACTTGATCAACAAATATCACTTGATATATTATGTATGCACTTATTTAAGAAGGCTGAAATACAGCCAGAAAGACTATTCCTGTGTAGAATGACTGACAGACAAAGATCTTGTTAGGACATAGAAAGAAGTTCTGACGATTATTATAGCTCAGATGAAAAAAAAAACAACCTTTAAAGCTTACTCCTTCCATTTAATATTAGTTAGATTCAAATGTTATATCCTTGTCAGCTCACAATGCTTGTTTACGTACACACATACAAACTCACTGTCGATGCAGAATTTCCTACAGGCATAATTCCCTTTTTGGGAGAGAATAAAGTCTTATTATTATCATTATTATTATTATCATTATTAATATTTTTTTTTTTTTTTTTTTTTTTTTTTTTTTTTTGGTCTATCACAGTCCTCCAATTCGACTGGGTGGTATTTATAGTGTGGGGTTCCGGGTTGCATCCTGCCTCCTTAGGAGTCCATCACTTTTCTTAATATGTGCGCCGTTTCTAGGATTACACTCTTCTGCATGAGTCCTGGAGCTACTTCAGCGTCTAGTTTTTCTAGATTTCTTTTCAGGGATCTTGGGATCGTGCCTAGTGCTCCTATGATTATGGGTACGATTTCCACTGGCATATCCCATATCCTTCTTATTTCTATTTTCAGATCTTGATACTTATCCATTTTTTCCCTCTCTTTCTTTTCAACTCTGGTGTCCCATGGTATTGCGACATCAATGAGTGATACTTTCTTCTTGACTTTGTCAATCAACGTCACGTCTGGTCTATTTGCACGTATCACCCTATGCATTCTGATACCATAGTCCCAAATGATTTTTGCCTGATCGTTTTCTATCACTCCCTCAGGTTGGTGCTCGTACCACTTATTACTGCAAAGGTAGCTGATGTTTCTTGCACAGGCTCCAGTGGAGGGCTTTTGCCACTGAATCATGCCTCTTTTTGTACTGGTTCTGTGCAAGTTCCGGGCATTCGCTTGCTATGTGGTTTATGGTTTCATTTTTCGTATTGCACTTCCTACATGTGGGAGAGATGTTATTTCCGTCTATCGTTCTTTGACCATATCTGGTTCTTAGGGCCTGATCTTGTGCCGCTGTTATCATTCCTTCAGTTTCCTTCTTTAGCTCTCCCTCTGTAGCCATTGCCATGTGTCAATCGCTGGCTAGTTCTTTAGTCTGTCTCATGTATTGTCCGTGCATTGGTTTGTTGTGCCAGTCCTCTGTTCTGTCTGTCATTGTCCTGTCTGTATATTTCTGGGTCTTCGTCTACTTTTATAAGTCCTTCTTCCCATGCGCTCTTTACCCACTCGTCTTCACTGGTTTCAGATATTGCCCCACCTGCTCTGTTCTCGATGTGACGCAGTCCTCTATATTTAGTAGTCCTCTCCCTCCTTCCTTTCGTGTTATGTATAGTCTGTCCGTATTTGCTCTTGGGTGTAGTGCTTTGTGTATTGTCATATGTTTCCTGGTTTTCTGATCTATGTTGCGGAGTTCTGCCTTCGTCCATTCCACTATTCCTGAGCTGTATCTGATTACTGCCCAAGTGTTTATGGCTTTTATCATATTTCCGGCATTGAGTATCGCCTGAGTCTCTTCTATATTCTTTCCTGATCGTGTCCTTCATCTCTTGGTGCTTTATATCCCCTCCTTCCATTATTCCCAGGTATTGGTATTATTATTATTATTTATTTTCATATTATATATTATATATTATATATATTAATATTATATATATTATATATATACATATATATATATATATAATATATATATATATATATATATATATATATATACATAAGATCTATATAATATATATATAGATATATTATATAATATAGGAATATATATTAATATATTATTTACTTAACATTTAAATTTAAGCCATATGGATTTCTCAGCAGTTAGTGACTCATGGTATTACTTATTATTATTATTTATTATTATTATTATGATTATTATTATTATTTATTATTATTATTATTATTATTATACGTTCAAAAACATAGTTTTCAAAATACACTTTTGACAAGAGTTCCGGTCGTCAAAGGTAAAATTATACTTGTAAAATTACTAGTAAATTACTTTTGCTCACAATTCGATGGACAAGTATTTAGTCGAGGAGAAAAATAAAAACAATCTCCTTCCTGACAAACAATTTTTCATTAAAAGATATTTCTTTCTTAAAAAAAACGAATATCTAATGTACAAAATATTATCATTACTGATGCTCCTTTCTCTCTCTCTCTCTCTCTCTCTCTCGCTTGTAATTTACGCTACATATCAGCTTAATCGAAATTGCAAAATATTGTTATATGATAACAATAATACTATTTTCGATTCTATGTATAAACAACAAAATCAATATTAAAAGCAAGATAACCCTCAACAAAACTTACTATTATTATTATCATTATTGTTAAGAAATTCACAGTTTCGTGAAAACAAATTGTTAAAAAATATCAAGAATTATATATAAAAATATATTTCTATGTAAAATATAGAACAAAGGTGTTCGAAAGTCTTTGTTCTATATTTTTACATAGAAATATATTTTTAATATATAATTGTGGATATTTTTTAACTATTATTATTATTATTATTATTATTATTATTATTATTATTATTATTATTATTATTATTATTATTATTATTATTATTATTATTATTATTACTGCAGCTTTATCAATCTACTACAACACCCGAGTCACACACAGCACTTACATAAACCCCGCAAGTTCTTCAATATCAAAATGAATTAATCTTAATTTGACTGACATATAACCTTAGCAGTGATATCATGATTAATTGTGAACAGATGAGGGCACGGTCATTTGTCATCTGGCTTTGCTCACATCTCTCTCTCTCTCTCTCTCTCTCTCTCTCTCTCTCTCTCTCTCTCTCTCTCTCCGTAGGGTCTCTCCTCGATGTAATCAAAAGCAAGGGAAAGATAAAGTAAAGAAAATAAGCAAATAGATAGTTGGGGTTCAACTTCCAAGATATTGCTTGCCAATTCGTCGCGTTGCCAGGAATTGGTAGTTTTATAGTATTCGTTCCCATATTTAAAGCATTTTGTATTAATTTCATAATAATTAAAGTATGTCTTTCTCCCTAAATCAGACTTCTTTTTTTTAAGCTTTCAGCGTCAGAGTCGTGTTCTATATGAGATCACATGAACTTAACAAAGTTTTGTTTGTTACGAGAGCATCTTACCAGTGATCTCTGGTGATGAATGCACCAGTACTCTCTTTGTAATAATATCATTTACATTTCCATGGTGTTCTCTTTCAGAGGACTGCACATTAGCAATGTTCTCATAAAGATGGTAGTAACTTCCTGTTGCTCTTTTTGAGATGGTAGTTTCTTAGCGGTGTTCTCTCTGAGATAACAGATCCTTAGCAGTTTTCTCTTGTGAGATGAGAACACTCCTTGGGGTTTGCATCATCTTAGCGGCCTTTTATCTCAGATCAATGCACCTTAGCAGTGTTGTATCTTAGATCATCACATCTGAGCAGTGTTCTCTTGAAAGGGACCAGCTTCTGAGCGGTAATATTTTAGAGATATATAACAGCTTCTCGGTGTTTTTTCAAAGACAACTACTTTTCAGTTTTCTCTTTGAGATGACAGTATCTTCGGTATATTTAGTATTATTTCTTTTGAGATCACAGCATCTTGATGATGATCTCTTCTGTACATCAGCATCTTACTGAGGTCGAAATATAGGTGACTGTATTAAGTAACATTTCCTGTTACATTTCATTAAAGTGTACCTCCTGTAACTCCCTCATTTACTGTATGGGTCGTCGGGTATCAGTGTGGCTTGTTGTCCCAGTAAGATAACCCTGCGAAGTTTAGTTAATGGACTTTATTTTGTTTATAATACAGGGCTGTTAAACTTGCTCTAGGTCGTCCGTTTTGTCTATAGTCTTGGGACAGTCTTTAGTTTTTAAGTTCCTGTGTTAGAGTGACCGAACATATATCAGTTGGTAAGACCCTTTATGTTTCTAAACATTACTGCAGTCTTGGGACAGTCCTTAGTTTTTAAATTCCTTTGGCAGAGTGGCCGAACATATATCACTTGGTAAGACCTTTCAGGTGAGATGTTTCTAAACACTACTGCTGAATACGAAAACCACCTGCACATTTCCAAACGTTCAGTCAAACTTAGAAATCTTCACGCTCTCTCGTCCCCATTTTGCCTTTTATTGCGACCGGCACGAGTTCATAGACTCCCGTGGTAGAGGAAGTAAACATATATCATCTAGCAATACCCTATAGGTAAGAAAAGCTAAGTATATCTTAGTTTAACCAAACCACTGAGCTTATTAACAGTTCTCCTTGGGCTGGCCCGAAGGATTAGATATTTGTACGTGGTTAGGAACCAACTTGTTACCTAGCAACGGGAACTTCAGCTTGTTGTATGATCCAAATCACATTATATCAAGAAATAAATTTCTAATCACCAGAAAAATATTCCTCTAATTCCATGTTGGCAGAGCGAGGAATCGAACACAGGACTACCGAATTGGCAGGCGAGCACGTAACCCACTCATCCAGCGAGGAACTCCTACAGGTAAGAAGCCTTTGAATTGTTGCATAGCATTGAGCAGCAGCTGTTTAATCATTTCCAGAAACTTAGCCAAACGAAAAACTCGTCTAACCTAAACAACATCGGCATCTCCGGTACCCTCCCAAAAAATGACTGACATAACTAAGAATATCAGAAGAAGACTCTAGGGCCTTCGACCTAGCAGCAGGTCACTGATCGTCCTTCAGATCCCTACCACAAAACAGAGAGAGAGAGAGAGAAAAAAAGGGGCTGACGTCAAAGATCGACTCTTTGAACTGAACCGGCGTCACCCAAGAACCCTGAAATCAAGAGAGAGTCGCGTTAACGCAAAGCCACGTCACACCGGGAGAAGGCATTACATATAATGTTTGCCGAGGACTCGACGTCATCACTCAGGAGCAATCCCAACCCCCAAGAACCAGCTGTCATCGCCCTAACTTGGCTTTATGATGGTTGATGGGCCAAGGGACACCAGCTGAGAACTGCCTGTCGTCGGACCCACCTGCAACGGAGGCGGGGCCTTCTGTGCAGGAATGAAAATAGAAATGAAAAAAATATATATTATGTCTAGGTACCCCTGAGGAGGAAAAGAAAAAAAAATCACCTGCAATGGGGTCGGGGCCTTCTGTGAAAGAATGAAAATAGAAATGAAAAAAATTAGTATGTCTAGGTACCGCTGAGGAGGAGTGTAAATAAAAAAAAAAAAAAAAATTAAAAAAACCACCTTCAACGGGTGGGGCCTTCTGTGAAAGAATGAAAATAGAAATGAAAAAAATTAGTATGTCTAGGTACCACTGAGGGGGAAAAGTAAAAAAAAAAAAAAAAAAAAAAAAAAAAAAAAAAATGAAAAAAAAAACCCACCTTCAACGGGGGCGGGACCTTCTGTGAAAGAATGAAAACAGAAATGAAAAAAAAAATAAGTATGTCTAGGTACCCGCGAGGAGAAAAAAAAGGTGGCTAGCTGATCAAACACAACCAGGAGACTTTAAGCGTGGTTATAAGGAAGTTAATTTCTTGCAATTGTTTTTCTTGGTATTTTACATGATTTCAAACTTCGCTGATATCTGAATTCCGGGACAAGGAAAAACGGTAAAAGTTTAAAACGTTATTGCTGGACAGTCGCTCAGAGGGACGTTTAAACTAGGACTTAAGGATATTGCTTTCTAGCAGTTGCCTTGCTTGGCATTTTCCTTCATGTTTCATGTCACGAAAGCCATGATTTATCGTCATGTAGCAATAATAATGATGAACAATAAAGGAAGACAAATTTTGTTTTAGAACGTTATCGAAGAACAAACGTAACTAAGGGCATTTATACGAGGACACAAGGAAAATGCTTTTATCGCAATTTTCATGCTCGTTATTTCCCTCCATTTCAGACTTCAACTAGGCCATGATTTCAAGTCATCGTAATAATGCAGGATTGGGACAATCGTTAAACGTTGTAAAACATTATCGATGAACAAACGCACTAAGGATATTTCTACAAGGACAATGCAAACTGCTTTCAGGTATCTTTTTATGCTTGTTATTTTCCTCCATTTCAGACGCCCCTAAGGTCGTGATTTCACGTAATAATATAATAATAATAATAATAATAATAATAATAATAATAATAATTAAAATAATAATAATAATAATAATAATACGGCTACATGACCCATCTGCACAGAAGACCGGGCACTAGGAGCTTCAGGAGGACCCTGCTTCAACGTCAACTTTCGGCGAAGGAACGAGACAGAGTCCCTCTCCAGGATGAGATGAAGAACTTGCACACCGAGTGGGACAACCTCCGTCGCAGTAACAGCAGGAACCCCTGTAGCAGCACATCCGAGTGTCCGGGAAGGCGATGCTAATTATGGAACGGCCAACAGAGACGATGATTCCACCCAAGAACGGGCTCCACCCCACCGCCATCATGGAATGCCTGCACCGCCTAGAAGAGAAGGATGCCGAAAGAAAAGAGAATGAGGACGATAACTAGAAGCTGGTCGCCTCAACGGAGGAAAACTACGCTCCCCGCCAGAAGAGAGAAAAGAATACATTAACCTGACCGACTACGTACCTACCGCCGAACAAGACAGAATTCTACGTATGGGACTCAATTGCCATTTCTCCACCGACCGAGGCCCATGGAGAAAAACGCCTTGAGATCGAGTACCTGTGGACACCACACACAAAGCATGAAGATCAAGGCACCTACGTACTACGGAGCCCCTGCAGCCCCATCTCTTGGCCGAGGCCCTCACGGAACACGCGGTGATTACAAGAGTGATGTGATCGACAGGCGCCCTGAGGGAAGCTGCCAAAGAACTCCGAGCGAAAGAGGATGTCACCGTCCGCGGGCCGATAAAACCGGGGATGCGTTTGTAACTCACCTCCGCATGAAGAATACACCACAAGTTGGATGAGAGTACTGGCAGACAGCAGCAAATTCCAGAATCAAAAAATTACCAAGAACCCGGTAGATGACATTAAACGTGAGGCTAATAGGATTATTGAGACTGTCAATGCAGCTTCCAATGCCCTTCACTTGCTGCCGATCGTAGGGGACTACGACCTTGGCTACATATACGGGAACGTTAAAACCCATAACCAGGGAACCCGTTACGGCCCCATTATTAGCCAAATTCCCGCTCCTACATACCAGCTTGCGAAGAAATTGAATACTATTTTGACTCCTTATGTTCCAGATGACCACAGTTTGAAGTCATCTGCCGAGTTTTTTAGAAGCACTGAAAACGACACCCCCCGGAGGAGTTATTGCATCGATGGACGTGGAGTCCCTCTTCACGAACGTCCCCGTGGATGAAACAATTCAGATAATCCTGGATCGTGTATATAGAGACGACTCCACGCCCCCATTAAACATCCCTGAGCATGCCCTCCGCAAAATCTCCGTTGAAATTTGTACAAAAAAGGCCCCTTTCTCCACCCACAGAGGACATATGTACACACAGAAGACGGAGTAGCGATGGGTTCTCCCCTCGGAGTACTTTTCGCGAACTTCTACATGGGTGCTGTGGAACGTCGGGTATTCGCCAACATCGAGAAGCCGTCTATGTACGTCCGGTATATTGACGACACTTTCATCAGCGCCAGCACGGTGGAAGAAATAGAGCGCCTTGCGACAAGCCTTCCACGACCACAGCAGACTCAACTTCACCATCGCAAAACATTGGGCCGCGTGACCTCCCCCCCCCGTCGCCTCCCCTTCCTTGACGTCCTCGTCGGGCAACAAGAGGAGCGCTTCGGTAACACAGGTGTATACGAAACCCACGAACCTGGGCATGTGCCTGAACGGCGAGAGCGAGTGTCCAGAGAGATACAGCGCACTGCGATCAGCGCCTTCATCAGGAGAGCTCTCTCACACCTGCTCTTCGTGGAAGGACACGCACACTGAATTAGAAACGTGTTGCCCAAGTTTTAATTAACAACGGTATTCCAACCGGGACATCACTAAATGCATTCGCAGAAAACATCGATAAGTGGTATCAGCAGGAGCCATCGTCCCGCCCGCCGCCCTTGACGACGTCACTCTCTTTTTACAAGGGAGTATTTCATAAGGAAATACAAAGAGGACGAGCGAGCCCTTCGTACCATCATAGAAAGGAACGTCTCCCCCACGGACCCTGCGAAAAAGTGAAACTAATAATTTAACTACAAGAACAAGAAGACCAGTGGCCTGATTATGAAAAACAATCCAGCACCCCGTGTTGGCAGGACCCTCTCAAGAAAAAACTAACGTTGTCTACCCAGTACAAATGCCCTGTCCGGGAATGCCCCGGCGCTTACATTGGATGGGGAACAAGACCTATGCGATTTTTCGAAGAGGATATCCTGCCACGCTCAGGAAGGCGCGCATCCATAATCATGCCAAAAACGTCCACAATACCAGGATAATTAGGAATGACATTATTCCTAATATCAGAATTATCGATAAGGCAGCAGACCACCGTCGCCTCCGCCTCTTGGAGGCCCTACACATCGGGAAGGAGAGACCCAGCCTCAACACCACCCAAGAGACTTCACTCCTCCCGACGGTGGCACGAAGGGCGCCGCCCGCCAGCACCATAGAGCCGATCGAACAGGGCCAATCAGTGCCCCCGTCTATCGGCAATGACCTTCCCAATACTACGCTCCAGTCTCCATCGTCCGCACGAGAAGAGCAGTGCGAGCTTCCACCTCTGCAAGACGGCTTGGACTCAGGGACTTTAATCCTCTGTTCAGCCAATGAAAATGCAGCGCCCATCAGACAGAGCACCTGGGACACAATAAATACCGCCGAACGACCCCATTTCAATCAGTTCAAGCTCACCTTTCCTTGAAAATGAACCGATGATACGGTTGGAAACGTTGGAATTCCGTTACACCCCCTTAGACTAATAATAATAATAATAATAATAATAAAACAAGATAAGGATAAAAATGTTAAACGGCGATTCAAAACAATATCGATGAACAAACGTATCGAAGATATTTTTCGAAAACTTAATATGCAAATTACTTTCTTGTTTGTGTGTGTGTGTGTGTGTTTTTGCTCCATTTCAAACTTCACTGAAGTCGTACTTTCTTATCATAATAATAATATAGGTTAATTGAAAAAATTTAACATTTCAAAACGTTCTGCTTTAGTTCTTGTTACCGAAGATGATGTTATTTCGGTTACGAGGATTGGGCATTAAAAATAATTAAATATTTATTTGAGGGGAAGGTAATATGGCCTAATTCTTTTAATTTCGGGAAGGAACCCTAACCCACATTTTCGGGGGTCAACATACTGCCTAATCTGGACGTGGGAAGATTTGTTAATATTATAGTTGATAAATGTACGGATGTTGAAAATATTCATTTAAAAAGAAGGCATAACCGTAAAAGTTCTTTGCATGAAATTTTATGCATTTTTGCATTCATATACATGCACGTGCATGTGTGTGGTCATAAAGAAACGCACGTACACACACATGCGCAAACACAGACATACACACACACACACACACACATATATAATATATACTATATATATATATATATATATATATATATATATATATACGTGTGTGTGTATGCACATAATATATACACATATATCAATATATACATAAATACAACTTAACGTTGTGCAATCATGAACGCATGCATGCATGGAAGTACGTACCCACGAACGTATATATACGTGTTGACAAGGTTCCAAATTAATGTTTAAAATACGGGCCGGCACCCAAAAACCGCACACGGACAACCTTGCATGGAAATAATGAAAAAAATGACGCGTCACGTTCGAAATGATAAATGCAGAGACATCTTATTAATGAAGGACAATGACAAATGAAGCCTTGGTCGATTTCATTAAACTTGCTTAATATCGCTCGGGTTAGATGTAAGTTCTCTAACTGGTATTATTATTATTATTATTATTATTATTATTATTGGAGAAACAAATCCACAGTTATGTAAATGTACATATATTTAAATTTAAAACTTTAAAGAAATACTATTAATATTATTTATTATTTATTTATTATTATTATTATTATATTATTATTATTATTATAATTATTATTATTATTATTATTATTGTACTTAGGAAGCAGACCCTCTCTCAAGCATACTTTATTTAAAAGTAAATGGCTACTTCAGCAGCGTTACACTTGTAGGAGATTCTTCTCTATTTTGCGAATAGCGGCTTTGTTTTCCGTGCTACTTAAACAGGCTAGTAGAGGCGCCTATAGAGGTCATGGTAAAATACAGGGTCAAAATAGGTGTATATATTTGAATTTTTACAGATAAACTATGATACCATAGTCATCAAAGTCATTAACGATTTTCTCTCTCTCTCTGTCTCTCATCTCTCTCTCTCTCTCTTTCTTAAAGCGAGCTTTCGTCTGGAGCTGCCAGACATCCTCGGGCTGGGAAGCTGAGTGGTACTGATCTTGGTGCGGTGTCCGTCCTCCTTATATCTGTGGCTGACAGCAGGTGGGGGTCTGCCCCATGCTTGTCTCCTATTGGCTGGTGGCGGTGAGTCTTGTTTTCATTGGCTGCCTGAGCCAGGTCTCAAGCCACTTTCTTCGGGCCGATGGTTGCGTTGCAGCATATCCTGCAGCCGCCTGGACCTCCTAAGCGGCGCTGTAACATTGATGGGCGTTGCGCTACGCTGTGGGACGTCACGGCTACTTTGATTTCCATCGGCTGCAGGAGTACCTCGTTCGGGGCGTTGTCATCCATAGAGTTTGTCATGATCGGTGGTGTCATTGTTGGTGGCAGGTCTTCTCATACTCGTAGGGAGGAGAAATTCTTCCTGCGTCGTATTCAGATTAGGTTTTATTTGCTGGATGATAGCGCCTCCAGCAGGCGCAACCGACGGGCATCAGGGGCCTTCCGATGATCTTCGTGTTCTTTATGATGACATCTCGGGAGATGGCCTCGTGATGTTTGGTGCGGGCGTGATTCTTTATAGCCCCCTCTTGGGCGTGGCACGAGAGTCTCTTCGACAGTCGCATGGTAGTCATACCTACGTAGGCGCCGCTGCATTCGCGGACTGGGCATGTATACTGGTACACTACATGCGTCTGCTTCAGGGGTTCTCGTGCCTGTGGAGAGGGGTTATTTTTCATAAAAAGATCGCGCGTCCTCCGATTCTGGTAATATATGATTAGGTCGATATTCTTGGTGTCGTCAGTCGGGGATACATTATCATAATAATGATAATGTATCCCCGACTGACGACACCAAGAATATCGACCTAATCATATATTACCAGAATTCGGAGGACGCGCGATCTTTTTATGAAAAACAATTAACCCCTCTCCACCAGGCACGAGAACCCCTGAAAAGCAGACGCATGTAGTGTACCGAGTATACATGGCCCCAGTCGCGAATGCAGCGGCGCCTACGTAGGTATGACTACCATGCGACTATCGAAGAGACTCTCGTGCCAACGCCCAAGAGGGGCTATAAAGAATCACGCCCGCACCAAACATCACGAGGCCATCTCCCGAGATGTCATCATAAAGAACACGAAGATCATCGGGAAGGCCCATGATGCCCCGTCGGTTGCGCCTGCTGGAGGCGCTACTCCATCCAGCAAATAAAAACCTAATCTGAATACGACGCAGGAAGAATTTTCTCCTCCCTACGAGTATGAGAAGACCTGCCACCAACAATGACACCACGATCATGACAACTCTATGGATGACACAACGCCCCCGAACGATGTACTCCTGCAGCCGATGGAAATCAAAGTAGCCGTGACGTCCCACAGCGTAGCGCAACGCCCATCAATGTTACAGCGCCGCTTAGGAGGTCCAGGCGGCTGCAGGATATGCTGCAACGCAACCATCGGCCCGAAGAAAGTGGCTTGAGACCTGGCTCAGGTAGCCAATGAAAACAAGACTTACCGCCACCAGCCAATAGGAGACAAGCATGGGGCAGACCCCCTGCTGTTCAGCCACAGATATTAAAAGGAGGTACGGACACCGCACCCAAGATCAGTCCACCCTCAGCTTCCCAGGGGGGCCCGAGGATTTTGTCTGGCAGCTCCAGACGAAAGCTCGCTTTAAGAAAGAGAGAGAGAGAGAGAGAGGAGAGAGAGAGAGGAAAATCGTTAATGACTTTGATGACTATGGTATCATAGTTTATCTGTAAAAATTCAAATATATACACCATTTTGACCCTGTATTTTACCAAGACCACTATAGGCGCTCTACTAGCCTGTTTAAGTAGGACGGAAAAAGCCGCTATTCGCAAAATAGAGAAGAATCTCTACAAGTGTAACGCTGCTGAAGTAGCCATTACTTTTAATAAAGTATTATTATTATTATTATTATTGGAGAAACAAATCCACAGTTATGTAAATGTACATATAAAATTTAAATTTAAAAACTTTAAAGAAATACTATTAATATTATTATTATTATTATTATTATTATTATTATTATTATTATTATTATTATTATTATTATTATTGGAGAAACAAATCCACGGTTATATCAATGTACATATATTTAAATGTAAAACTTTAAAGATAGATTATTATTGTTATTAATTATTATTATTATTATTATTATTATTATTATTATTATTATTATTACTGGAGAAACAAATCCACAGTTATGTAAATGTACATATATTTATATTTAACTTAAAGATAGCTTTCGGGAATCAGTTCGACTCGATTGATAAGAGGAACCGAACAGATTCCCGAAAGGTATCTTTAAAATATATGTACATTTTACATAACTGTGGATTTGTTTCTCCATTTGAAGACTCGAGCTACCATGAGGATTATATTATTATTTTTTTTTTTTTTTTTTTTTTTTTTTTTTTTTATTTTTTTTTTTTTTTTTTTTTTTTTTTTTTTGCTTTATCACAGTCCTCTAATTCGACTGGTGGTATTTATAGTGTGGGGTTCCGGGTTGCTATCCTGCCGTCCCTTAGGAGTCCATCACTTTTCCTTACTATGTGCGCCGTTTCTAGGTATCACCACTCTTCTGCATGAGTCCCTGGAGCTAACTTCTACCCGCCCCTAGTTTTTCCAGATTCCTTTTTCAGGGATCTTTGGGATCGTGCCTAGATGTTCCTATGATTATGGGTACAATTTCCACGGGGCATATCCTATATCCTTCTTATTTCTATTTTCAGGTTTGATACTTATTCCATTTTTTCCCTTTCTTTCATCTTCAACTCTGGTGTCCCATGGTATTGCGACATCAATGAGTAATACATTCTTCTTGATTTTGTCAATAAACGTCACGTCTAGTTTCTATATTTGCACGTACCACCCTATCTGTTCTGATACCATAGTCCCAGAGGATATTCATTTATTATATTATTATTATCATTATATTATTATTATTATTATTATATTATTATTATTATTATTATTATTTTGCAAGATGACCCTTTTTATAAAAAAACTCTGTTGAATACAATGACAGAATTCAGCAAATTAATCTTATATATTATATAGAAAAGATAATGTATAAGATTAATTTGCGGAATTCTGCTATTTTATTCAGCAAGTAGAAATATTATTATTATTATTATTATTATTATTATTTTTATTATTATTATTATTATTATTATTATTTTATTTATTAATATTACATGGAATCTGTAATGAATAATTTGCTTAGAAGTTGCGAATAGCATTTGCACGTTAATGTCTTTCGTTTACTTTAACAAAATATTTCTCTCTCTCTCTCTCTCTCTCTCTCTCTCTCTCTCTCTCTCTCTCTCTCTCTCTCTCTCTTTGTTGTCGTTTACCGTGTACAAATACATATTGAATATAGTTTCACATTTCCGTACGAGAAAAAAAAAAGTACATCATAAGGGATATAAACACGTAAAGTAATACGTACAAAATTATTTTGTGTATAGTTGATATTACTTTTTGTAAAAATTAAATGAGACATGTATAAATACAGCAAGTCTTAAAAGCGGGTATAAAATACGCACCGAAGCATAACCGGGAAATTAATAATAAAACAATAAAAAGAGACAAAAAACCAATAACATCAAACAGCGAAAGAATTTCAATTGAAATTATATCAATTTACATCAAAGAAAATATCAAACAATAATTATTTCCTTCCTCGCCTGTGGTCACGAACAGATATACTGATAGAATTATTATATCCTCTCAGGATAACGCTTAGTCATTATTTATAGACGGTTATTTTCCCCTTCATTTAACATCGATTTAGCTCTATTTTCTCATTTCCTCTGATCATTCTGCCTTTTGTATAAGAAATGAAACTGCTGTGATGTAGGTCCCGAGAGAATTCACCTGGTGACGATGGAGGGTCGTGTATTCATTAACTGCTGGGTGATCTGGTGGAGAATTTTTTTTTTGATTTGGAGAAGAGAGAGGGGGAGAAAGAGATTTTGACGAGAGAGAGAGAGAGAGAGAGAGAGAGAGAGAGGTAGTACAGTAAGTTATTTTGTAGTTTGACTGAGAGAGGGAGAGAGAGAAGGGAGAAAGAGAATATTGGAAAAGAGAAGAGAAGAGAGAGAGAGAGAGAGAGAGAGAGAGACAGAGAGAAGTACTAGTGGAAGTTATTTTGTAGTTTGACTGAGAGAGGAGAGGAGGGAGGAGAGAGAGAGAGAGAGAGAGGGGAGAGTTTGGACGAGGAGAGAGGATGAGAGAGAGAGAGGAGAGAGAGAATAGAGAGAGAGAAGAAGACAGAGCAAGAAAGTACTAAAATGGAAAG
Organism: Macrobrachium nipponense; assembly: GCF_015104395.2. Lineage (NCBI taxonomy): Eukaryota > Metazoa > Arthropoda > Malacostraca > Decapoda > Palaemonidae > Macrobrachium > Macrobrachium nipponense. The sequence continues at coordinate 50,339,648 of NC_087217.1, read as the reverse complement.
TTTATTTTTTTTTTTTGTAAGTTTTACCTGGAAGAGAAAGGAGAGAGAGAGGGAGCAGAGGAAGAGGAGAAGAGAGAGTATAGGAAAGAGAAGTTGTAAGAAAGAGAGAGAGAGATGAGGAGGAGGAAGATTTAAGAGAAGGGAGATAGAGAGAGAAGAGGAGAGTATTTGGAAAAAGTTTTTTATTTTTTTTTGCAGTGTTTGATCGATTTGAATAAGAGGAGAGGAGAGAGAGAGTGAGAGGAGGAAGAGACGAGAAATGAGACGGAATATTGAAAAAAGAGAGAGAGAGAGGAGAGGAGGAGATGAGACAGAGAGGAGAGAGAGAGAGACGAGAGAGAGAGGTTAGTATTGGAAGTTTAAGTCAGTTAGTAATAGTATTGGAAGTTATTTTGCAGGGTGATAGATTGACTGAGAAGCACGAGACGGAGAGAGATGACGGAGGGGAAGAGATGAGAGGAGGAGAGAGGAACGAGCGAGAGAGAAGAGCAGGGGGGGGGGGGGGGGAGGGAAAGAGGGAGTATTGGAAAAAGAAGAGGAGCGGAAGACGAGAAAGACAAGAGTATGAGAGAAATGGTCTTTCTTCCATAGCTATAACGATAAAGTGAGGAAGAGAGAGAGAGAGAGAGAGAGAGAGAGATCGTAAATGGTCAATGGCTGCCACGATATGCAAACGCGAGAGCGAGAGAGAGAGAGTTAAGGAGTTGAGAAGTTTTCGTAATTGTCGACAGACGACAGACAGACAGATGTGAACTGGAAAAGTTCTGATTAAATCTAAAGGACGATGAAAAAGAACTGCAGAAAAAGACCACCCTTCCAACCCCCCCCCCCCCCCACAACAAAAAGTAAAAATACAAAATAAAGAATTGAAATTTATTGAAGATTGGATTTCTACATCCAACCGCAGGTTGGATGTTTATTTTAGAAAGTCATTTCGTCCCTTAAAGAGACCAGTGACATCGCGAGAATTGTTTTTCTGGACGACTTTATAGAGAGAATTATAGGTCTGTCTGCACAATTGAGGAGAGAGAGAGAGAGAAATAAAACGGAAACCGCAAAAACTATTGGACAATTACGGAAAACGAGTACCAGAGGTAAATATATATATATATATATATATATATATATATATATATATATATATATATAATATATATATATATATATATATATATATATATATGTGTGTGTGTGTGTGTGTGTGTGTGTGTGTGTATCTATATATATATATATATATATATATATATATATATATATATATATATATATATATATATATATATATATATATATATATATATATATATATATATATATATATATATATATATATATATATATATAAATGGGAGAGTGATAACATGTGCCTTGCGATTTGCCTTAATTCAGAGCAAGACATTTCATAATTTCCTTCCTGAAAAAGACACTGTATAACCACTGCTGCTGCTGCTGGCGATACCGCTGTGCCACACGCCAGAATATCCCTGGAACAGATATAAAATAAAATTAAAATAAAACAGATTTTTTATAATTCAATTACAAAACATAATAATAAGTGCTTTGTAATTTTGTGTAATTCACAGATTTTTTTCTATTCAGTTACAAAAGATAACGATAAGAGGTGCTTTGTAATTTTGTGTAATTCACATATTCTTTAAATTCAGCTACAAAAGTAATAAAAAGAAGTGCTTCGTAATTTTGTGTAATTCATATATCTTTAAAATTCAATTACAGAAGATGATAATAAGAAATGCTTTGTAATTTTGTGTAATTCACAGATTTTTTTCAATTCAGTTACAAAAGATAATAATAAGTGCTTTGTAATTTTGTGTAATCCATAGATTTTTTAAAATCAATTTAAAAAATAACGATTAGAAGTGCTTTGTAATTTTGTGTAATTCACAAATTTTTAAAATTCAGTTACACAAGATAATGATAAGAAGTGCTTTGTAATTTTGAGTAATTCATAGATTTTTAAAATTCAATTACAAAAGATAAAAATAAGGAGTGCTTTGTAATTTTGTGTAATTCACAGATTTTCAAAATTCAGTTGCAGAAGATAATAATAAGCGCTTCGTATTTTTGTGAAATTCACAGATTTTTTAGAATTCAGTTACAAAAGATGAGAATAATAAAGAGTGCTTCGTAATTTTCTGTAATTCAGTTCTTTCTTGAATATCATAAATGGAGAAGCTATTGTATCCCCCTCAACAAAATTAAATATTTAAAATTTAAAGATAAGATAGATTTTTAGAATTCAATTACAAAAGATAACAAAAAGAGTGCTTCGTAATTTTGTATAGTTCACTTTTTTCCTGAATACCATTTATGAAGAAACCACTGTATCCCCCTTCGGAACAAAAAAAAATGAAAAATATAAAGTAAAAGATTAAAAATAAAATAAATGTTCAAAATTCAATGACATAAGATAATAATAAAAAGTGCTTCGTAATTCTGTGTAATACAGTTCTTTCCTGAATAACTTTTATGAAAAAGCTATTGCATCCCACTGCTGCTGATGGTGATACCACTGTATACTACGCGTCAGAATCCCCCCTTGGAACAAATAAAAAATACAAAATACAAAATAAAACAGATTTTAAAAAAATCAATTACAAAAGAATGAAAAACCGACGTCCGAATCACAGTCATGACCAATTACTCAATTTGTCACGTGGAGCAGTTGATTAACAGGGAAGGGGGGGAAGATTTATATATAAAATTTCTTTGCAATCTTCTAGTCATGTTGGTTGCAGAAAGTTAATATAGATGATTTATCGTCCGTGTTAGGGGAGCGAGGAGCGCGTCCCAGGCGGGGGGGGTGGGGGGGGGGGGGGGGTGGGGGGGGCGGGGGGGGGGGGGGGGGGGGGGGGCAAAGGTGGGTGGAATGGGGGGGAGCGGATCCCTTTTTGGGAGGGAGGGAAAGTTGGGAGAAGATTTGGGGAGGGGTGGGTTGGGGAGTTTGGCGTGTGGTGGGGTAGAAGGTACGGGCGTTAGGGTTTGACGGGACGGGTCATCTGTTTGGGAGAGAGAGAGAGAGAGAGAGAGAGAGAGAGAGAGAGAGAGAGGGTTATCTGTGTTCTGGTCAGGATGTGACGCTCTGAAGGAAAGGGAAAGGGGAATTATAATATATATTATATATAAACCTAATAATATAATATATATTATATATAATATATAGTATCTATATATATTTTAATTTATGATTTATATGTATATATTATATATGTATATATAATATATATATATTATATATATTATATATATATATATATTCTATATATATATTATATATATCTATTATATATATATAGATATACTATATAGACTATATTAATTATATACATATATATATCTTATAGTATAGATATATATATATATAATATATTTATAGGTATATAGATATATAATATATATATTAGAGTATATATATATATATATTATATATATATATACCTCTATATATATACATATATATATATATATATAGATATAGATATAGAGATAGACAGATGATAGTATAGATATATAGATATATATCATAGATAGAGATATAGACACAGATAAATATATACAGATAGATGAGATATATATATTCATAGAGATAGGTATCGATATATACGTATAGATTTAGAGAATATATAAGTATATATATATATATATATATATATATATATATATATATATACGTATATATAGAAATATATATAGATATATATATATAAGATATATATACTATATATAACGTATATAATATATATATATATATATATATATATATATATTATATATACCACAAATGAGGTCTCACATAAATATATATATATATATATATATATATATATATATATATATATATATATATATATATATATATATATTATGAATGTAAGACCTCATTTATAATATGCTGATGTCATTTTCTGACCATAAAGAGAATCTCATTCTTACATTACGTTGTATATTATTCTTTGTGTCGTTATATTTTTTTCATGATATCTAATTTCGCCTCTATCATCCCATGAAAATATATTTTCCTCCCTTCTTTCCTTTGATTTTTATTGTTATGTTTATATCACCCTCAATTTCATTTAAACTGCTTCTTGTGTTAGTTTATAGAACTTAATTCTATATAATTCTGCAACTCGTATTGATTTTCATTTGTTTGTTAAAGCACTGTGGATTTCTTTTACTCTTTTAATCTTGATTAAATCACATACAGAATTTCTTTCCTTTAGAATACAGTAATTAATCAAGACATAGTATATCAGAAATAAATTATCGAATTCTAGCTGGCTTGAGACAAAGGAATTTCCAAATCTTACAGTTATTTGGTCGAATTTCCATCTTGAATCTCACCTCAACCTAATGATTGATTGGTTGATTTGATAGTAATACTGGCGTTGCAAGTTTTACTGCCAGCTTGAATCATTTACGTCTTCGTTCTTTTCCTAGTTGTTTGGACAACTTACTCAATTTTATAACATGTTGCACTGATGTCCTTCTTACTCTGATATGTCCTTACGCCAGAGCATGCCATTACACCTTCACAGTACCTTGAAAGTGAAGGATTTGGTCTGACCAGTTGTTGGTGGAGAAGCTGGAAAAAGGATTCCATGGAGCCTTTTGGGTTATAGGTGAGTCCAGAGATCTTAACCAGTCATCATATTCCCATTAATATTCCTAAACAATTAACGATCGCATTTGGACAAGTTCCCGTGCTGGCATAAAGCCTGTTTATTCTAAACCAGAGGGTCAGTCAACCTTTAGGTGAAGGTCAAGGTCTGTGGATGCTACGTATTTCGTTCCGAGTCAGCCTCCAACATGCGCATAGTGCAAACTTTAGGAGAAGGGGGCCTGGGTAAGGAATAGGGTGGGTAGGAGGGGGATGGGAGACTGAAGTTAAATACAACAAAACAAATCCAGCAACAAATTGAACTCGGTAAAGAATAGAACAACAGAAATGCGTAGAAAAAAAAAAAATAAGAAAATCAAATAAATCACAGATGAGGCAGAGGGTAAAATAAACCTCAAAATCCGGGATTAAACCCATTTTTGACGTCGAAAAAGAGAGAGATGACAAAGTTTGGAAACGGACCTTGCGCGTTACGTGTCGAAGACGAACTCATTTATTGAGGAACTCTTTGCATCTTGGGTGGCCTTTCTCCTCCTCCTCCTCCTCCTCCTCCTCTGAATTCTCACCTGTGCCCACATTCTCCGGTTTCCTTTTTTGTTCTTTTAGTTCTTTCCATCGTCCACCTTCTCATTGTTCAAATTCCTGTACTCATTCCTCTTTCTAATGTTTATCGACCAGAACATTTCTCTAATGTTTTATATTTCACCTCATTCTCTGCATTCTTGATCCTATTCTCCATTCCCATTCTTATCTGTTCGTCGGTTCTCCACCCTTTCCTTCTTCTTCTTCTTCTTCTTCTTCTTCTTCTCCTTCTTCTTCTTCTTCTTCTTCTTTCATTCACTGGTTCTTCTTCTGCATCACCTTTTTCCTCTCCTTTTTTTTTAATCTTATGATTTTTTATTTTTTGTCTCCCTTTCTACTTTTCATTCTTAACATACTTGTGTCTGTTTCCCCTTCCCAACCTGTTGTGTCCTGAGTTCTCTCTTCTTCTTCTTCTTCTTCTTCTTCTTCTTCTTTAATCTTTGGATTTTTGCCCCTCTTTTATTCACCGACCATCGGCATGCCACCGGACGCCCCAAAAAAAGAAGAACGATGAAAAAGGAATTTTCGAAAATGAAATAGCGGAGGGAGCAAGAGCCCACCCTTGCGATCACCTGAATTATTCGGGGGACATGTACAAGGAATCCTTTGATTATTAAGCCACAGAAGAAATAAGTCAGCGGAGGTAAATCTGTCCCGGGTCTGAGAAGAAAACCTAGGAGGGACTACAGATGTTTTCTGGAATGTCATTTCTCACTTTCAAAAAAGAATTTTTTTGGGGGGGGGGTTGGGGGAGGGTTGGGGGATAGGGGGGTTGGAGTTGGGGAGGTTGGGGGATAGGGTGGAGTTGGGGAGGGTTGGGGTATAGGGTGGAGTTGTGAGAGGGAGGGGTGGTTTGTGGGCGGGGGGTGGGGGGGGCGTCGGAAGAAGGTGGTTCCCAGCATCTGCTACGTAGCAGTTTTCCACCAACCAGTAGCAGAGACTACAGATGTTTTTTGAAAGATCTTATCTCACTTTCAAACATTTTATTTTTTTTCGGGGGGAGGGTTGTCGGATGAGAAGGAGGTGGGGAATGGGGTAGGGGGAGTGTAAAGAAGCTGTCTCCCCACACCTACGTAGCAGTTTCCCACCAAACAGTAGCTTTGGTAGTGTTGATTTCATCAGCATTTTTTTATGCATAAAATATTTCCTGCTGTGATAATTCAAAGGGTGCCATGTTCTTTATTCTGACATTCCGGTATTACAGGGATAAAATGTTCTTCATCCTGAATCATAGAGAATAACAATTTTCATCGTTCTTGCATTTCAGCGAAAATGTTTTGAGAGATAAAATGTTTATCCTGATCTGTAATAAAAAGAAAAATTTCCTTATTTTTACAATTCAGAGAAAACGTTCTTTATGCTTATATCTTTTTAATTATCTTTTTAATTAATTATTCTACACTGACCACATTATAAATTTTATATTTATCTATAAATATCAGTATTGTTAGGGGGGTAAAATTATACAACAACTCATTGTAATTCACAAACTTTTAGACTGGAGTAGTATTACATAACAACGGCGGTGAATTACACTAGCTTTAATTAGAAATTAACACTATATAAATGAAAGCAGTCTGACATTCCCTTATTGGAGACGTGAATACAGTCGTGGAAAGCCACGTACAGTTAGTACGAAGTAATTTTGTTTTTTTTACATCAAAAAGGTTTGTTTATGTTCTGAAATTTTGTAAAACATCTGCAGATTCCTGTCCAGTTTTCTTCATTTTTATTGTCTTCCAAATAAATATTTGGTAAAGAAAAATTGTTGACGTCACACAAATGTACGTTGAATTACATGACGTAGTCGAAATCATGTCCAGTTTCCTTTATTTTCATTTGGTATTCAAAACAAATATTTGTAAAAGAGAAATTGGTGACGTCACACAAATGCACGCTGAATTACATGACGTGGTCGAAACCAACAAAATTTACATTTTATATTTTTCTCAAATTCTTGTACATTGTCCATAAAAAAAACGGGAAACTTCCCTGATGTAAAGCTTCTCCTTTCGCATGAAGACCAGATCTTTCTTTGAAGTAAGAAATTAACAACTAATCCAGCGTCGTTTCAGGCAATAAATTCCGACAATTCATCCAAGACGACTTTTATGACGGTGGCGGGAAATTTATTGGAGAAGGAAGCTACAAATAAAAGAGCTAATTTAGTTCGAGTGGACATCAAAATAGGTTTTATTAGCCGCTCTTATTAAAGGTTATCATCTTTATTATGTCATTCGAATTTAAATAAATTTATTTGTTTATTTTATTTTTTTTTTCTTTTTTGCTTCATTCGAGGCCACAAATAAGAGTTATTTAGGTTAAATGGACATCAAAATAGGCTTTACTAGGCCGCTCTGATTAAAGGTTATCATCTTTATTATGTCATTCGAATTTGAATAAATTTATTTATTTATTTTGTTATTTATTTATTTCATTTTTGGGGGGCTTCATTCGAGGCCACAAATAAGAGAGTTATTTAGGTTAAATGGACATCAAAATAGGTTTTACTAGCCATTCTACATAAAAGGTAATAAGGGGATTAGGTCAACCAAACAAAACCTGTTTTATCATTTGTATAAAAGAATGACAGTTTTAATGGCGATTCGATTCAAATTATATACACTTTGCTGGATCTTTGTAATTTAACTAAATAAGCGGTAATAAGCATTTGAATTAAGTAAACCAAACTTTTCTGGCCGTTCGAAAAAATAATGTAAACCTTAATATACAATTATTATCAATAAACCAAACTTTTCTGGCTCCTACGAATAAACCAATATATATCTAAATGGCCAATTATTAATAAAGCCAAACTTTCTGACTCCTACGAATAAACTAATTAAACCCTCATGGGCCAATTATTAATAAACCAAACTTTCTGACTCCTACGAATAAACTAATGTAAACCTCAATGGGCAATTATTATCAAATAAACCAAACTTTCTGGCGCCTCCAAATAAACCAATATATACTTCAATGGCCAATTATTATCAATAGACCAAACTTTCTGACTCCTACGAATAAACCAATATAAACCTAAATGGCCAGTTCCTTGACCTATTTGAATAAAGCAATATAATCCCTCAAGGTCCCGACAACATCTAGATAAAATAACACAGACCTCAACGGCCGAATTATCATCAAAAGAAAACAACGTCCACCGAACAGCAATAATTTGGACGGTCCTGATACGCGAGCAACAAAGCAAGAGACGCTTTCCCATGACAGTCACACTAGTTACTCCTCCATTTATTGACGCGGCCAGCGCCGATGACACCAGGAACCCTTGTGTTGGCAATACTGATGCAATAATGCAGTTAATGCCGGCTCCACCGTGCAACCGCCCTACTACTACTCCTCCACTCCCCCCACTCTTTCCCATTCCCCTACCCCTCTCCTTCCCCTTCCCCTTCCCGCCCATCTCGTTCCTCGGTAGCTTTGATTCACTGTGCCACATGCCATCGCGTCTGACACTCCTGAAATATACGAGTCCTTGGTTGACACCCCTCGGCAAGTGGCGGAAAGGATGTGTGTGTGTGTGTGTGTGTGCGTGTGACCAGAGAGAGAGAGAGAGAAAGAGAGAGAGAGAGAGAGAGAGAGAGAGAGAGAGAGGGAGGGAGCGAGAGAGAAAAGGAGAGAGGGAGAGAGAGAGATAGATTTGGAATGAGAGGGGAGTACAAGTATACTGAGATATATATATTTCCCTACGTCATTTTCTGATGTGATTCGGCTTACGCTTTTTTATTCTCGCCCCCCCCCTCCCCCCCCTCTTTTTTACGTATCGATCTATGTAGGCCCCCATACCGACTCCTACAAAAATTGCCGACGATCGTTATCTGTACTGAATTCCTGGGGGGGAGGGGGCGCCCATAACCCACTGGACGGTCCACATGTATAAGTAACTCATCTTGACATTAGGTATCCCACGGTCATTTTAAAAATGTCAATGCTAACCTAAGCTGACCTCTAACTTCCGATGTGCAGCTACCTATTAACACCTTTCAACCTATATAACCATACCTAGGATGCTCAAATAAGGAACCTTTTGGTACTTTTATTTCCATACATACTTGAATGAAATGATGAAATGTATGAATAGATAAAGAATGCAGTCCTTATAAGCTAGATTTGGTGTCGGTGCAGGGTATTCCTTCATAAAAAAAATGTACGTATTTCACTTAAGTATTAAGAGAGCTTTGAACAGTGCGTTGTGAAATATCTAAGTTTACATTTACCTAAAAATTCAAAAGTAAGCAAGTGGGTTCAGCTGTTGTTGATAAATGTATTTTCATAGATTCTCACCAACATTCATTTGCGAATTTACTTGTAGATAAAGATCTACACCAGCAAGCTGATGAGTCGTTCTAAGGATTTACTCTCATACACAACGAATGAATTATTAGTTGACTTTAACAGAGCATTTGGAGGAAATAAAGAAGTTCGTTTGCTTTGCTTTTTTATGTCGTTTCAAGTCCTAAGAACTTGTACTTTTTTTATAAAGCAAGTAAGCATCTCTACAAGAATTGCTATCTGTGACTGTTCCTAATTTAAAGACATAACCTCAAACATTTATTATTCACTAAAGAAATGAGTGAAAAAGAATTATCCCATGGCAATCAATTAAGATTGTTTGACTACTTCAGACCCTGAGCCACATGAACAGTAACTGAACAAAAATTGAATAATCAGTCATCCAAAATGAAAAGGCGTTCCTTTCACAATCACATTTGTACCCAGATGGTTTGGGGTGCTCCTGAAGTGTTGATAAATATCCTCAACATTAATCTTTGCAGAGCAAAAACGAAGCTCTCGTCCTCATGAAAATAATCATCATTTTAGTAATGTTACTTATCATCTGTTTTAATACATTTTTTTATGAAACAAAGTATTACTGTTCATAATATGCATATATCACACAGTATTTACTAAAAATATTCATGCTCATTGCTCACATTCACAAAATTATTCATTGTGAACAGTTAAAGATTAATTCACCTTCAATAAATTTCTGACATTTCAGTCACGTAGTTGAAAATAACTTAAGTTGAAAAATAAGATTAAAAATCTCAGCTAAAAGGAAAAACAATCAGACAAGAAATTTTTTTTTTTTAATTGAGTCAGAGACAAAACAAAATCATTTCTTGGTTCAAAATGTAGAGTCAAAAGGTAGAGAGAGACTGCGAGCCAAGGCCAAAAACAAAAAGCTCCTGCCTCTGAAGAATTGAGACTGAGAGTCACGAAAAATTACCAAACACAATTATTCAGTAGAACTTCAGGCGACTCTTGTCAAAATATAACTTGAATTTATTTTCCGGCTTTACTGTAAAACCCGAGTTACCGGTGTGGACATGTGAGGTTCTCGAGATGCTATCATCACGGGGGCTACTTGTTCGTTCTGTTCGTGTACGTGTGTACGTGTGTGTGTATACGTGTCTAGGTACGTGTCCTTACAGTCTTCACAAATGCCTGTTTTACAGGATTCCATGGTTGTGATTTTATCTTCTATTTTCCGTTACTCGCTTCCTCCAATTCAAAGAAATTTCGTTGTTCAACTCTTCTTGCTGCTTGAAGGCGTGTTCGTTGAACAGTGTTCTCGTCTCTGTTGGTTGGGCAGAGTTCAGAGGTCTACACTAGACCTCTTAACTCCCTTGACCACTTGAACACACTTGAATCAAGAGCCGTGTTGGCATAAGGCCAACTTTTACCAAACTGATCATCGGTGTTCCTGATTGTCCTTTCTCAGTGTTTATAAATATGACACCCATGAATCAGAGAGGAACCATCTCTCTCTCTCTCTCTCTCTCCCTCTCTCTCTCTCTCTCTCTCTTCTGCCATACTTCTTTAGTAAAGAACCCGTGCTGGCATAAGTTCAACTTACACTAAATCACTTATCAGTATTCCCTGTAGTCATTGCTTGATGCAAGAATTTTATTCATGAGCAAGGAGGATGCATTTCCTCTCTCTCTCTCTCTCTCTCTCTCTCTCTCTCTCTCTCTCTCTCTCTCTCTAAACGTATAGGATGTAGTCATTTGCATTGAGAGACCACATTCTATGTTTGAGTCAGTCACATTATTGTTTATAAGTCTTTTTGATGAATAGCCATTCATTTATAATAAATCAATGCAATAAATTACTGCCCTAACAGGATTCTTCCTGCATTGTAATACGTTTTTATCTATTTCCCCATTTATCACTTGGTTTT
>NC_087217.1:50323225-50325725 GCF_015104395.2 Macrobrachium nipponense | reverse complement strand
ACTGTCCATTTCCATTGGAATAACATCTTTAGAAGTGATAAATGAAATTGAAATAATAATAATACAAAGATGACCAAACGATAAAGCATTAATTTACGACATTTCCAGCCGTAAAAAATATTTTGATAGGCGTTTTTTCTGTCTATTATTTCATATTTATTGTTGTCTGCTTCCTATTTATTTCTCCTTACTTTCTCTTCATTGACTACAACCATTGTGATCAGTGGAAGCTTTTGGTCTCGTTTCCTTCAAATATTCATTCATTTTTTTATTAATATTATCATTATTATTATCATTCATTAAAATCACATAATAGCACCTCACCAATATTATTATAATTATCATTACAGCTTTTTTGGTCGCACTACATGCGCTGGAACCCGGGGCTGCTGTCCCCCCTGCCCTTCCGATCCCCTACCAGCCCCGCCCACACCTTGGGAGTACAAACAGGTTTGAAGGAAGAGGGTAGAAGTCTCCCCTACCCTCCCATTCCCCAACCTACACCCAGCCCCCCGGGGCGGACAAATTGATCTGCAAGTGGTGGATGGCTGTGTTATGTCTCACCTGCTGTCACCCAGGAAGGACAGACAAGAATAATCTACTAGGATTTGATTATTATTATTATTATTATTATTATTATTACTAATAAAAACTTGTACTTGTTTACAAGTAATCAGCAGACAATACTCCGTCTGCGGCTAAGCAGATACGCCATCATCCCTCATAAACAGACAACATGTCTGGGAGGATAAGTCATTTGGCTTAGAGATGTCCACCATCTTCTTACATCCGAAACTTTTATAACTTCTGTAAGGAATTTGAAGCACATTTATCACAGGACTTCTGACATTTCGGTTAGGGAAGAGGCAAAGAAAGAATGAAAGAAAATAAAAGAGGAGTAGGAAAGAAAAAAAATAAAGTTTGTGGGGGACGAGGAGTGGCAAGATGGTGGATGTAGAAAAAAAAATTTTAATGGGGTAGGAAGAGTGAGAAGATGGTGGATATATAAATATATATAAATAAAAGAAGTACATCAATTTACAAAGAGGAAGTCGAAGTGTCGTCTTTTATACGAATGTAAAAATAAAAAAAAATAAAAAAGACGTCTTAAATATAATATATATACACATATGACAGCGAGTGATTCATTGTGAGGTGTTCAACAATACCTCATTTACAAGAAACACATAGGACGTGGCACTAAAAATGAATACCCTAGGCATCCCTCCTCCGCCCTCCGCTCTTCCTACTCCTCCCCCCTCCCCCCTTCACCCTTCCCTAAGGAGCCGCGGATTCTGGACAGCAGGTATGATTAATAGGCTAACTGGACGAAAAATCCCACCGAACTTTTGAAGAGGAATTTATGGAGAAGTCCTTGATGGCTGGAGGTGCTCTCTTCTTCTTCTCATCTCTATCCCTCCCTCGTCTCCTCTCCTCCTCTTCCTCTCCTCCTCTCTCTCTCCTGTTAATCTGTGTTGCAAAGATTTTGAGAAGAATTTGGGGATCTTAATCATCAAACTTGTGTTAAGTGACTGGACAAATTGCAAGATTCTCTCTCACTCTCTCTCTCTCTCCTCTCCTCTCTCTCTCTCTATCGTATCTATCTACTCTCTGGCAATCTCTCTCTCTCTCTCTCTCTCTCTCTCTTCTCCCAAGACGCTCGCTCTCTCTCTCTCCTGTTATCTGTGTTGCAAAGATTTGAGAAGAATTGGGGATTTTCATTATCATGTCAAACTTGATGTTAAGATGATCTGGACAAATTGCAAGGGATCTCTCTCACTCTCTCTCTCTCTCTCTCTCTCTCTCTCTCTCTCTATCTATCTATCTATCTATCTCCCCTGCAATCTATCTCCTCTCTCTCTTCTCATCTCCTTCCCCCACTCTCTCCCTCTCTCTCTCTCTCTCTCTCTCTCTCCCCAGTTATTTTTGTTACAAAGACATAACAAGAATTGGGGATTTTCATTGAGATCTGAGGCATAATGTTAATATAATCTGTACAAGTTGCAAGGGTTCTCTCTCTCTCTCTCTCTCTCTCTCTCTCTCTCTCTCTCTCTCTCTCTCTCTCGCTATCTATCTGTTTCAATGACCTAACAAGAATTGGGGATTTTCATTGAGATCTGAAGCATAATGTTAATATGATTTGTAAGTTGCAAGGGTTCTCTCTCTCTCTCTCTCTCTCTCTCTCTCTCTCTCTCAGTACAATATGTGTCTGTTTCAGAGATTTGACAAGTTTCCAAACATAATATTATTAAGACCTGAACAAATTGTAAGGTTCTCTCTCTCTCCTCTCTCTCTCTCTCTCTCTCTCTCTCTCTCTCTCTCTCTCAGAGACTTGACCAAAAGCAGATATTTTTATTACGTTCTGAAACATAAGGACATTTTACAATCGGCCCCAGTTTTACAAAAATCTTTATCTTACAGAAACCACAAATTACTCACGAGTGCTTCTTCAAATGCAGCTTCATTTTGACGATCATTTTGATAACTTCCGCGAGATCAG
>NC_087217.1:50315725-50318225 GCF_015104395.2 Macrobrachium nipponense | reverse complement strand
AGAAGCCACCAGGTGACAACTGCATTCACCAGCAACTTCGAGTTAAATTGCGTCTCGCTGAACAGGCAGGCAAAGAATAAATTTCGACGAAAATACAAACAATACAAACGTAAACAACCGCGGCTTGGGTTTAAATTCACACGTCAAGCGCGACGCAATAAATAAATTCAAGTGCCGCCGACACTTGCAACAACTCTCCGTCCGAGTAAGTGTTCCCGAAAGAGCAAATCACTGTAAAACATAAGTACCGCCAAATTGCAACTTGCTCCTCCCGTCGCCAGAACCCAACCCCGTTATAAATCGGGGAAGTGTCACCGGAGCGAAACCCCAGAGGTGTAAATAGAAGGGATGGTTGGTAAATAGAACGCAACTTTATGCGAAACCTGGAGTCAAGAAAACGCAACTCATCGTAAAGATTCAGGCGTCAACTGAACGCAACCTTAACGCTCGCGCTCGGGGAACTCGGAACTCGTTCCTCTAGGAACTCGGAACTCATATCTCGAAGGATCTTGAGTTCAAGCATCGAACGGTACCTCTCTCCCTCTCTTTCTCTCTTTATTTATATTCTTCTCTCTCTCCTTCTTCTCTTAAGTCGAAGAAGCATCGCCTTATCACCTCTGGAAATATGCTGATGGGTTTACATCCATCGCCTTGACAGAGTCTTTTGTTGGCCCTGGTCATAATCTCATCTGTTTTATCTGCGGCCATTGTTGTCGTCATCTGGTTCCCTTAAAGAGCTCTGGTGACGACGTCGCTCTGGCTAATGTTAATTTGCTCCTGGGGTCCGGGGGGTTGACGGGCCGTTGAATATAGTGTTTAAACGTCAGAAATTTATCACCCCTCTGCCATATCTGCGTTCGTGTTTCTACCAAATGGGTATATGTGACGGCGACGCATTCTGACGTTTATTTATGTTTATTTATCACCAGGTTGCCTTTTCCAGGAGGATTCTATTCAAATGAGGCGATAGCCCCGTTCAGATGGGGCCAGAACGAACTATCTCTTTTTTATTATCTTTTTATTGTATGACCCGATCCATCTTCAACCACATAGGAAGAAGAAACAAGTATAAAATGCGTCGTACTTTCTTCGGCGCAACTGAATTTTCTGTACAATGATAATGCTGTATGAGCCGCGTCCCATTAAACTTTCAGCCTGTCTCATAGCGTTGCCAGATACACGATCATGGCTAACTTTAAACTCAAATCAAACAAAAATTACTGAGGCTAGATGGCTGCAATTTGGTATGTTTGATGGCTGGAGGGTGGATGATCAACATATCAATTTGCAGCCCTCTAGCCTCTGTAGTTTTTTAGATCTGAGGGTGGACAGAAAAAGTGCGGACGGACAGACAAATCCCTCTAAATAGTTTTCTTCTACAGAAAACTAAAAAGATACGAAGAAGAAAAAGAAGAAGCAGAAGGAGACGAAGAAGAAGAGGAAGGACTAAGGTAACGTCAATCCTGACGACAACAAGCGCCTGCAAGAGAATTGCCATCATCATTACCATCGCCCTCATTAGGTGCATCGTTACCGATACCGACCACCACCCCACCCCAACCCCATCCACCCCCACCTCCACCCACCAAAAAAAGTATAAACAAAAAATCATCACAGGAAAAAGAATAGTAGTAAGTATCAACAGACTTCCATCCAAAGCCGATTACGGGGGAACAGTGGACGCGAATGTAATCTTGTTATGATACATATCACAGTCAGGGAGCAACAAAAGGCTTTCGTGGAGAACAATGCGCGCCGGTGTTATTCACAAGCATCTCCCGGACAGGTAGAACACATGAACATAACAGGGAAGACATTGCCCATCCCTCTCTCTCCCTCAGCCTCAAGGAAGGAGGAAAAGGAAGAAGGAAGGGCGGAGATGGAGGAGCAGGAGGAGCAGGAAGAGGAAAAGGAGGCAGAAAAGATGCTAGTGTTTACATCTATCATCGCAGCTCCTTTGTTTTTACCTAAACAGCTGACGGCCCTTTGTTTACAAGACGCACCTGGGACCGTAGAAGGCGTTGTGAAATTTTTCCATATGATCTATGATACCTTGGTAGGTTGCTCAGCAAGCAATAATAGAAGCAAGCAAGGAGGATCTCCCTTAAGAAGTCTGTAGCTTTAGAAGAGCAAGTAAGGCGCAATATTGGGTCTTCTGAACTTTATCGCCTGGCAAATAGTTCACATGCAACTTTTTGCAAAGCCAATTAGACCGATAAATAAAGGCTTATATCTAGATTAGGCACCAGGAAAGTGATCGTTTTGTCCTCCTGAAGGACAAAAGATTAAAAGAATTAAAAACTAATAAAAAAGAAATACACTAAAAAACTAAAAAACTGAGTTCAGAAGCTTAGCAGAACACTGGAAGCCACGTGCAACTTTTTGCAAAGCCAATTAGGCCGGTAAGCAAACGTTTACATCTAGATTAGGCACCAGGAAAGCGATCGTCTTGCCTTTTGGAGCACAAAATATTGCAAGAATTATGAAATAATCAAAGAAA
>NC_087217.1:50295725-50300725 GCF_015104395.2 Macrobrachium nipponense | reverse complement strand
CATTTCGGCTTATCGTAAACAAACAAAACACGAGAAGGAACAACAATAGCAAAATCAACAACAGCATCAACAACAACAACAACATCTGCGGAAACACCAATACCAACAGCAGCAAGCCTGCGAGGAGAGAGCCCCAAGACGACCCAGCTACGAATAAATGGCTCTTTGAGCAAGCAATGGGCAAATGTCAAGAGAGCCACCGCTCTTCCCGACAGCTGTCCAGCGCGGTAATGAGCCATTGAACATAGTCTGATGGGCAAGACGCCAGCCAGCAATGTTAAGATTCAAGGAAGTCGTTTCTTGCCGGGTGGGGTGGGGGGAGCATTCGGACGAGTTGTGATAAGGACTTTCTCTCTCTCTCTCTTTCTATACAAAACAGGGAGGGGGGATTCGTTTGGTGTTGTGTTCGTTTTCTTTCTCGTTTTCTCTGGCTTTCTTTCTCTCTCTTTCTTTACCAAACAGGGCTTCATTTGGTGTTGTTTTTCTCTTCGTTTTCTCTCTTGCTTTCTCTGGCTTTCTTTCTCTCTCTTTCTTTACCAAACAGGGCTTCATTTGGTGTTGTTTTCCTGTTAGATAAGTTTCTCGCTTTCCCTGGCTTTCTCTTTCTCTTTCTCTACAAAACAGAGAGGGGATTCGTTTGGTGTTGTTATTAGTTTTCTTTCTCGCTTTCTCTGGCTTTCTTTCTCTCTCTTTCTTTACCAAACAGGGCTTCATTTCATGTTGTTTTTCTGTTAGATTTTTTCTCGCTTTCCCTCGTTTTCTCTTTCTCTTTCTATATAAAACAGAGGGGATTCGTTTGATGTTGTGTTCGTTTTCTTTCTCACTTTCTCTGTCTTTCTTTCTCTCTCGTTACCAAACAGGGCTTCATTTCGTGTTGTTTTTCTGTTAGATTTTTTTCTCGCTTTCCCTGGCGTTCTCTTTCCCTTTCTCTACGAAACAGGGGGGTTCGTTTGGTGTTGCTTTTTCTTTTAATTTTCGTTCTCGTTTTCTCTGGCTTTTGGTATGAATGGGAGGACATTGATTATTGTGGTGGTAGCAATAGTACTTTCTCCAATCGATTTTCTTTCTCGTTTTCTCTGGCTTTCGTCGTGAATGGGAGGACGAGAATATTGATTATTGTGGAGGTAGTATTAGTAATAGTAATGGGTAAAGTTTTCCTAGTCGAAAATAATGATAATGTAATCCAGAATGAATCATTGAGTATATTTTGTCAATTAGGCTCAAGATTCAATTTGTACAGCATTTTGTATAATATATTCAATTTGACAATTGCCACATTTTTTACCTGAATCTCCTATTTGGCGTTTTGATAGCCAGTTTGGGTACAGAAGGAAAGCAAGCCAGTAATAAGAAAAATAGAGAAACTTCCATACCAAATAAACGCGGCTGAAATAGCCATTATTTTTAATGAAACCTGTATTAATGAAGGTCGTCTTCCAGCATATTATTATTATTATTATTATTATTATTATTATTATTATTATTATTATTATTATTATTATTCAAAGGAACGAAACTCGAGCACCGTGTAGAGGCTGCCCTAACGTGCGACTTCCGGCTGATCATTCACCAGGCTTCATTATTTACCCCTGCGCCCTTTTGCTTATACCCCTGAGGGGACCATACCCTAATTCCCGGATGTGTCTCTCTCCCCTCCTGCAGGGAGGTGACAAGGTGTTGATAAAGAGATGATGGGTCCGGTGTGGGAGGGGTTTGAGGATCAAGTAGGGGAGGGAGGGGAAGGGGTGATAGGGGAAGGGGAGAGGGGGAGGAGGGAGGAGAATGTGGGAGGTGACAGGGAAGCGATTTCTGAAACTTTGGCCGCATGTTTCCTCCGACGTCAAGATTTTTCTTCATTATTTTTAGATTTTTTTTATTTCTATAATAATAATAATAATAATAATAATAATAATAATAATAATAATAACAATAATAATAATAATAATAATAATAATAATAATAATATCCTTTATTTCAGTTCAAGGCCTTATACAAACTCAGACAAGGTAGATATAATACAGATATAAATTATATCTACAAGGTAGATATAATTTAGACACACGACTTATAGTGTAATAATGTAAAGCCATGGGACGTTATTCAGTACTCGTAGTACTTGTAGAACGTTGTTTATTTAATGTGGTACGTTATTTACGAGGCATGTGACGTTATCGTCTACTTGTAGAATGTTACTAATTAAATATGAAACGTTTATTTTGTATTGGACGTTATTTTATTTTCCTTATAGAACGTTATTTATTAGGTAAGGGACCTTATTTATCACTTGTGCAGCGCTATACATCCGATAAGGAACTGTATCTCACCACTGATCTTTGGGATGAGGTCCTCAGCCCCATACACAATCCCATGCGGGCTAATGGTGTCCGGCATTTACTGGGTGGTCACCCATCCAAGTACTCACCAGACCCAACGACCGAGAATCCAGTGAGGTCTGACTGACAGCAGACGCTATGGATGAATATAGACGAATAGAATTAAAATCAAATACTTTTGACAGGACACCCCTTGTCTGTGACCGCGGGACACCGCAATCAGTTGACGCCACTGGTGGCTGACGACAGCCTTACCAGGAGGGTTGGCAAAGGGGGAGGTGGGAGGAGGGTGCAGGGGGAGGAGTGGAGAAGGAGGAGGAAGAGGGGGTTATAGTGAATGGGATCTTGTGTTGCCCTTTGTTCGCCATGTTACCGTTGACACCTGGCGGGTGTTTCACTCTCTCTCTCTCTTCTCTCTCTCTCTCTCTCTCATCTGTTATCTTCATTTTACTTTCCGTTTTCCGTTCGTCCTTCTCCTTCCGTTTTTTTTTCTCTCCATTTTTTCATTCTTTCGTCTCTCTTTTCTCCTCCTCCTCCTCCTCCTCCTCCTCCTCCTCCTTCTTTTTCCTCTTCTTCTTTCATGTCCTTCTTCGTGCTGCGTGTCACGTGAAGTTAATTGCCATCACCATTGTCATTTCTTCTTTAATCTACTTCTTATTCAGTTTTTTTTTTTTTTTTTGCGTCGCTTTGTAAACCGGTTTACATTTTCCATTAGAATTTCATTGAATGATTCATTATTTCTCCTCTTTTTTTATTCTCTTATCTTCTGTTCTCCTATCCATTTCATGTCGCTCTTCCCTTTTTATTTTCTCCAGACATTTTTCTAGCGTCCTTCACTTCTGCCTTTGTTGAACACTGACATTAAAAAAAAAATAACATCTCGTCATTTCGTTCAACGTCAGTGACCCTGGTACTTGGACTCCAGGTAACTAACAATCAATCAATCAATTGCCTCCTTTGTGATTACAAGATACCTTTGCAACTTGCGTTGCATGCGTTGTCTTGCATTATCTTGCAAAGCGAACTGACCGTGAGTTTTTGCATGAAAATGATCTTGCAAAATGAATGAAAAATCAGATAAATTGTGCTTTTATTACTCATTAACATTCAGTTTTAAAAGGAGGCTGTAATAATCGCCAGTTCTTGATATTAACTGTAATATGTTGACAGTGGTTATTTTTTATACTAACTGTAAAATGTTAACAATGGTTATTTTGAATATTACTGTAATCGGGTGACACTCGTTATTCAGAATATTAACTGTAATATGTAATATGATTTTTTTATGTTAATCATGGCGAAATGTTAAGCATTTCTGATGCAAGAGCATTTTTGGAAAAAAAATTCTAAAGTTCCCTTTCGGTTACGATACATGAAAATATATTAATTCCGAGGTAGAGGAATTGAATGTTAAAGGGTATTTGTAGCTTACAGCATATATAGTATTTATATTATATATATATATATATATATATATATAATATATATATATATATATATATATATATGCATATATATAATATGATATATATATACACACATATATATAGCTATGTATAGATATATATATATATATATATATATATATATTATATATATATATATATATATATATATATATATATATATAATTACTCGACAAGACATCACACAGACCTTCTGACTGACCATGGAAATCATGCCCTCACATTCAGTACTTTCTCCCCTACCTGCTCCCTTCCCCTCTCCCTCCCTTCTCAACCCCACCACCACCCTCTCCCCTTCTCCTCCCTTCTCCCAACAGTAACTGGTAACCACCGGAGTAACTTGACGTCTTTTGTTAACCCCTGGAAGAGAAGAGTAACGCGAGATGAGACTCCCCTGTCGACGGTCACGTGGTCCGAGTGATGGATGTCCTCAGCTCGATTCTTCCGCCCTGAGTTACATAAGAAGAAGAAGAAGAATCTTTACTCAGCATCTCACATTAAAAAAAGGGAACTTCCCCCTTCATGTGCGGTTGCCATAAGAGTGAGTTTAGGTCGTTTTCATTTGGGCTGATTTGGGCGTATGTTTAGATGCTCGTAGAATTAATTCCGAAAAAAGATCTTTCGTTGTTAGAAAAATGTGTTTAGTTCTTTGGAATTCATAGGCACTCACGTCTCGTTTTGATGTATTCTATTCAGAGCTCGCGTAAAAAGAGAGAGAGAGAGAGAGAGAGAGAGAGAGAGAGAGAGAGAGAGAGAGAGAGAGAGAGAGAGAGAGAGAGAGAGAGAATGCATGATTTTCGTAGAGAGAAAGAGATGCTAGCATACAAGAACTGCTAGTGGAGAGAGAGAGAGAGAGAGAGAGAGAGAGAGAGAGAGAGAATGCATGTTTTTAGTTAAGAAGGAAGAGATGTTAGCATAAAAGAACTTCTAGTGGAGAGAGAGAGAGAGAGAGAGAGACCTTTGTCAACTTTAATTGATAGTAATTCGCTCGTTGGTACATGATACCGGTAATTACCTCTGACTACTGAAGCAATGAATCTAACCCAGAGGATGGCGATAGTCATCTGTTCTGTAAGACTGAGTTGCTTAGGTTACGTTCTCTGCGTAAGATTAAACTGATTTCATTGATAACTTGAATTAAATCTTTATCCACATCAGCTTAAACCAGTATTTTTAGTTTTCTTACGTCTTCCAACCTGAG
>NC_087217.1:50278225-50290725 GCF_015104395.2 Macrobrachium nipponense | reverse complement strand
CACAGACGCACACTTTGTTCACAAGCACACATGAATGGCTCCAGAGGACATGACTGCCAATGGTGTACGTACAACTCCTTTGCCTTGGTAAGATCTAATGGTTGTTTTTGTCCTTCTTCCAAACCAATGGTTAGCGCAGAACAAATAATACGCTTGTATGTTGATTTAATAGACAGGGAATGATAAATAGAAAAAAAAATTATAGACAGATAAGTAAAGAGATAATTCAATGTCTTCTACTAACTCATTATTCTACCTACCCTGCACCTATGTTTCACAAAGAATCATCAAGACTATGTTGGTTTAGTCATTTACCATTGAGATGGGAAAGTATAAGATAGACTATGATTACGTTAAATGTGTTGGAAAATAGTTTGAGAATAACTTACTCTGCATTGACTATAAATATATAAACTACCCAAAAATAACACAGGAAAATTTTATGTCCTGCTTAAGGGCACATAATGAAAATACATATTTTGTTGTCGAAATGGCCTCAACCCACAAAAACAATGAATATAAATGTTTTGTTTGATTCCAGGTATAACCTCACAAATAAAAGAAAGTAAGACTCATGATCTGGTTAAGAATGGATAGACACTTGCACAGAGGATATAGAAAGATAAAGAATATTTTTTAGACAAATAAATTCTAAAATAGATACATTATGTGAGAAGCAATATAAAACACAAAGAAAATAAGGTAAATTACTTTGTTTGCGATATATTTAAATACATATATTGTAAAAAGTCATGTGCACGTCTTTTGGTCGAAAATTAGCATAAACAATCATAATATACACAAACACGTAACACAATAAACGTAAGTTAAAGAAGGTTAGTACATACTTTGGTTGGAAACATTTGAATACGCATGTACTAAAAAATAAATATATCTATTTTAGTTCAAAATCAGTATAAACAAACACAGCACATGCACGAACGCACAACAAAACAAAAACAAGGTAAACAATGTAAATAGAAAAGTAATACATATTTATTTTGGTTGAAAACCAGCATAAACAAAGAAACACATAGACAAACACGAAACAACTTCGAAGAGAAAGTCTCCAGTGGTGTATCACAAACCGAAAACAAACCGCGCTCTCACAAATCATTTTGTAACTCGATGCAGAGATTTGATAATGACTCTTCTCGCTGGCGGGGCCCCACTGTGTGGTATCCCCCAGGGGGGTGTGCTTTATTGCTACCGGCGCTTGGAGGTCATCAACAATTCATTTATTACGACCTGTCAAAGCTGACCTTCAAGCGGAGTACCGTCGTAAATGTTAACCAATTGTGGAACCTCCGGTCCAAATGTCATTTTGATCCGTTTGATCTTTCGTTGCCTTTATTGTTTTTCGGTAGCCTTCTCGTAGGATAATCATCTTATTCTTGCTGCTTCATAGCACTTTTTAATATTCTGTAGCCTCGTATACGATAATCAGCTTGTTTTTACTGCTTTATAGAATTCTTTTGTATTTTTAGTGGGATAATCAGCTTATTCTTACTGCTTTATAGCATTTATTGTAGTATTCTGTAGCCTTGTAGTGGGATGCTTATTCTTGCTGCTTTATAGCATTTTTTTTAGTATTCTGTAGCCTTGTAGTATGATAATCAGCATATTCTTGCTGCTTTATAGCGTTTTTTAGTATTCTGTAGCTTATAGTAGGATAATCAGCTTATTCTTGCTGCTTTATAACATTTTTTCGTAGTATTATGTAGCCTTATATCAGGATAATCACCTTATTCTTGCTGCTTCATAGCATTTTTTAGTATTCTGTAGCCTTTTAGTAGGATATTTATCAAATTCTTGATGTTTTATAGTATTCTTTAGCCTTCTTTAGCATTCTTTAGCCTTGCAATAGAGTAATCATCTTATTCTTTCTTGCTTTATAGTATTTTTTCAGTATTCTTTAGCCTCGAAGCAGGATAAATAACTAATTCTTGCTTACTTTACAGTATTGTTTAATAATCTTTAGACATGTAGTAGAAAAATCACCTATACCTGCCGCTTTAAAGTATTTATTTTAGTATTCCTTACGCTTGGGGCCTAATAATCATCATATTCTTGCTTACTTTATAGTTTTTTTAGTTTGCTGTTGCCTTATAGTAGAAGAATAATCTTATTCTTGATGTTTTATAGTATTTTTTAGCATTCCATAACATTATAATAAGGTATAATCTTATTCTTTATGTTTTCTAGTAATTTTTCAGGAATTCCATAAACTTATATTAAGATATAATCTTATTCTCGATGTTATTTGGTATTTTTCAGCATTCCATAGCCTTATAATAATGTGTAATCATATTCATGATGTTATTTGGTATTTTATAGCATTCCATAACTTTATAATAAGATATAATCTTATTCTTGATGTTTTATAGTATTATTTTAGTATTCCATAACCTCATAATAAAGTATAATCTTATTCTAGATGTTTTAAAGTATTTCTAGGTATTCTTTGGCCCTGTGGCTGGATAAGTATGTTATACTTTCTGACTTTATATGAATTTAGAGTCTGTGGATACATATGCAACTGAATATTTTTGAAATAGGAACGTAATCATTACCATTAAAGGATAAAATAATACCCTTTTTTAATTATAAATCTTTGGTAGATTGTTAAAAATACATAATAAAGTCTTTAAGAACTGGTAAAGCTTGAGGATTTTATGGGTATATTGATTAATATATGAAAATTTTCAATAAAGGAAAAGCTCCTATTTTACCTTCTGCTTTTAAAGAACGTGACTGTTCTTCGGTTATTATTATTATTATTATTATTATTATTAGTAGTAGTAGTAGTAGTAGTAGTAGTAGTAGTAGTAGTAGTAGCTACTGCAGCTGTTGTTCCTGCAACCGCCCTTGTTATCAGAGAACGACCAACGATAATAAATGAAAAGTATAATAAAATAGGGAAGAAAAATGGCCTCTTCTAGGAAGATTTCCTTCCCATTTTATCGACTTCTCTTTTTTTATTATTTTCTAATTGCACTTCGAATACCCCAAGTCACTTGGGAGCCCGTCGGCATCCTCAGAGGGCGGTTCTCGTCCTCAAGGGCGTCTGTCAGTGTTTATGACATCTGTTCCTCCCTTCCTTTCGTTCAGGGCGGTCTCTCTCTCTCTCTCTCTCTCTCTCTCACTCCGAATGGAAGTAACTGTCTAACACATTGAGGGTACCGATATGCGTGATTCGATACTACCACACGACAAGAAGATGCGAGGACACGAAGGAGCAGAAATAGTCTTTCTTCTTTGGTCATCAAAGTTCTTCCATGTTACCTAGGTTTCTCCCAATATTTTATTTTTATTATTTTTTTTTATTGAACTAATTATTACTTAATTTAATTATTATTTATTAATTCTTATGATTGAATTAATCTTAGGTTATAACTTTAATACATTTATTATCATTATTTAATTATTAATTATTATTAGTTATTTTATCATTTATTATCATACTGTTACCCAAAAAAAATGCTTTTTAACTGAAGATTTTTAATCAGGAAAGAAATTTACATATAAGTTACTTATTCTTTCATATATCTACTTAATAAAGCTTTGCAAGAAAGAGTTTATTTTCTAAAACAAGTACTTATTCTTTAATGTATCAGTTTAATATAACTTTAAAAGAAGGAGTTTTTTTTTTTTTAAACACAGGTACTTATTCTTTAATATATCAACTTCATATAATTTTACAAGAAAGTGCTTATTTTTTGTGATTTGATATGTAAATAATCACAGCCTTTGTTGGTTTATGAATTAAGATTTTTAATTTAAAAAAATTGAATTGAATTTACTTGCTTATGCGGAAGTATATTCTCTAACTTCAACTTTGAAGGGCAATGGTTTAAAACATATTTTTGGTAAGTAGTTAACTATACCCTTCGTTGAATTTTAATGCAGATTTTTATACAAAACTAAATTTGAATATAAGTGCTCATTCAACTTTACAAAGTTATTTCTGTGAATTTTCGTGTTTAAATGCTATATTCATTACTATATTTAATTTCACAAGAATACATTTGTATATTTTGGTCTGTAAACAATCGAAAACCTTCAGTGGATTATAAATGAAGATTTTGATTTCAAAACTGGTTTTGGGTATACATGTTTACGTGTTTATTTACTACTTTATTCAACTTCACAAGAACACTTGTCTGTATTTTGGTCTATAAACAATCGAAAACTTTAATGGATTATAAATGAAGCTTTTGAATCCAAGACTAAATTGGAAATTATATTTTTACACGTTAGTATATTCATTAACTATATATAATTCCACACACACACATAGTCACTCATATAAGTTCATGGATGTCTTCGGGCCTAAAGCTGAATTCCATCCAACCCCTTTCTGGACAACGGGTCTGTATAATGACGTAAGACGGGCACACCGGAACTTTCCACAGCAGAGTTATTTAGGTAGTTGAACGTTTGGCCAGTTTCGCACTCCCAGACACCTGTCATCCAGAAAGGGGTGAAATAAAAACCTCTCTCTCGAACACCCGGACATCCATGAACTTATGTGAGTGACTGTACGTTGTGTAAGTTCCTCCTAATCTGACCTTTAAGTAAATACATTCTCTCGTAAACTGTAAGCCAATATGGACTATGATGCCTAACAAGGGAAAGGTGAGTAAATGGACCTTACACTTCAGTGCCTTTGAAAAGATTGACCCACATGTTCTCAAAAAGGTAGAAGGGAACTTTTCGAATGGAAGTTTGAAAGAGTAATTGTCTCTCACTCTTTTTATCTCTCGTCCTTGTGTGATTCGTTGAATGGTTAGTTTCGTGCTTTGTAACCTTATGTAAAAAGGTCACTGACTAATTGTTTACGGCTGCAAGAAAAATAACCAGTTTTGTAAAACTTCGTAAATAGCATTCTTCAATATATATATATTTTTTTTTTGCCGTACTTCTCCATATATTTGTCTCATAATTTTAATCACTGGGATATAGAATGATGATGGCTTATTGAAACTGTCTTTAGTTTTATCTCAACAAACAAAGCAAAATGAAAATATTATCAAGTCCTTCTTGTTCTCTCTGGAATACTTGACAATACTACAAAGGTGTATTGTCGAAATGTCAGTTGGGACCCATGCTGCTAAGGACAACATTATATTATCATACAGGGTGTCCATAAAGTCTCAGTACCAGTACAAGTATTTATTGCATAGAATGGTACTGGAACTTTATGGACACCCTATAAAGTACTCTTGGAAAGAATTTAAACTGAATGATAAACCAATTCAATGGAATATTTATGGTATTATGAAAAGAACCAATGACGTCTTGATAATCACTAGTTTTAGTCAGTGAAGTTCTCGTATAACCTCATTATTCCTATCATTGATTTTTTGTACTATAAGACCATTGTTGTAGATTAATTTTTTCTTTACTTTTTATTAAAAAAGAACAAACTCGTGTTATTTACATGTACATTATTTGCAATATGGTTACATAGGTTTTTCTTATGTAAGTATAATCCCTTTAAAATGACTACTCAAAAACTGTAATTAATTTCTTCTTCAAGCATTTCACATCCCTTGAAATGCCTCAAAGACATTGTCAAAGGTGTATACATATACTTAAAAAAAACAGAATTAATGCTATCTATGCAAATAAGACAACTACCACCGACTTCTCTCTCTCTCTCTCTCTTTCTCTCTCTCTCTCTCTCTCTCTCTCTAGAAAGGCGCCAGGCAGCCACCTCGGGAAACACGAAAACCCAAAGTGTGAAAATAGTGAAAAGGTCCTAAGTGAGAATGACGTTTATATGAGGGCTCTGTAAATCGTCCTAAGCGAATCGGAGAGGCCCTTAGAACAATCGCCGGCTACGCCAAGTCGCCGTTTTCACAACGACTCACTAATGGCGTATGCCGAGAAGGTGACAATTACCCCCACCCCCTAAGCCTTTTTAGGGTTAGTGGGTAAGGGGGGGTGGGGGGGTCAGGGGGGGCCAGGTTAGGGGCTAAGGAACTACGCGGTAATCTGGTTAACATCAAAGAAACACAGAGTGACTGAATCTCGAGTCTCGCCGAAACATTTGAGTATATCGTTATTATATAGCTGACAAGAATTTCGCATCTGAGGGGGAAGGAAGGGTGGGGCGGGGTCGGGGATGGATGTGTAGGCGGTTGGGGGGGAGTGTTTATGTGCATAACCAATTTTCGAGCCGTTGCTCGAACTCGGGGTAGATTTGCATTTTATGAACTCCGCTGGAATGGACGCCGAGTGTCTCTAGATTTTATCGAAGTGTGATGAAGTTCGGTTTTACAATCAGGTTTTGGAAACGTAATGGGTTCCGGAGTCCCTTATTTGGCGGGGGGGGGGGGGGGTGGAGGAAGGCGATTCGAATGTGCTCTTTGTCAATAATCCGTGAGCTTGCAAAGGTGTCCAGACTACGGGAACATCATTAAGAGCCAGAATCCTTTTAGAGCTTCGACTCTAAAAGCCCATTTTTTTTCTCTCTCTCTCATAATTTTATGCTCTGTCGCTTAAACGCGTCTCTCGCGTGTTTTTGACAAAGAGGCAAAGACTTCCTTTTTATTGGAACTTTTTATTTTTCCATAATTATCTGTTTGTCATTTTTTGTATTATGTGGCAAAAACGTGTCTTTTACATATTCTTAACTCGAATCGAAAACTTCCTTTTTATTAGAATTCTTTATTTTCCCCCCATTTTCTGTTTTTTTTATATATTGCATAAACGTGTCTCTTACATGTTCTTAACACAGATCAAAGACTTCCTTTTCATTAGAATTTGTATTTTTCCATAATTTTCTATTTACCCTTTTTTTATTATGTGGCAAAAACGCGTCTTTTACCTATTCTTAACACAGATCAAAGACTTCCTTTTTATTAGAATTCTTTAGTTTTCCATTATTATCTGATTTTTTATTATGTGACATAAACGTGTCTATTACATGTTCTTAACACAGATCGAAGACTTACTGTTTATTGATTTTTTGCCATCATTTTCTGTTTGTATTATTATTATTATTATTATTATTATTATTATTATTATTATTATTATTATTATTATTATTATGTGGCAAAAACGTGTCTCTTACATGTTCTTAACACAAATCAAAGACTTCCATAGTATCAAGATTCTTTATATATCCATGAATTTCTGTTTGTCTTTTTATTACGTGTGCATAAAAGTGTCTCTTACACGTTCTTATCACAAAGAAAAAAAGACTTCCTTGTCTCAGAATTCTTTACATTTCCATAATTTTTTGTTTCGTCTTTTTATATTATGTGGCAAAAACGCGTCTTTTACATATCTTTAACAAAGAGCAAAGACTTCCTTGTTTTAGAATACTTTATTTTTCCATCATTTTCAGTTATTATTATTATTATTATTATTATTATTATTATTATTATTATTATTATTATTATTATTATTGTGTGTGGTATAAACGTGTCTCTTACGTGTTTTTAACGAAGAGCAAACACTTCCTTGTATCAGGATTCTTGATATTTCTATCATTTTCTTTTTGTTTTCTTGTGTTTTTTAATTCGTATATCTATTTTTTCTTGTACGGCATAAATGCTGACATCAATAGCATTTGAGGTGACTCAGTAATTTCAAACGTACGGTTATTCCTTAAGGAAACTCATAAGTATCCCTTAAGGATACGAAGAATGAAGAAGGAAAATCCTTATTCGTGTGTCACTGCTGATGAAGTCTCTCTCTCTCTCTCTCTCTCTCTCTCTCTCTCTCTCTCTCTCTCTCTTCCGGTTTAATGACGATTACTTTCAATATACGAAATTGGCTGAAGAGGACCGTCGTGTAAATGGTTGAAAACTCCCATCTTTATAATAATTTTTAATCGTTTTTGTATTGTAAGAGGACCGTCATGTAAACGGTCGGAAACACTTTCTCAATAATGTTTGTAATTTAAGAGGACCATTGTTTAAACGGTTGAAAACTCCGATTTCTAATCATTTTTGTATTTTGAAAAGCATAGACTTGCTCATATACATAACCATTACTTTTTACTTATCATTTCCGGTCACAGTATAGTGATGCACCATAGATAACTTAAAACACCATACTCACAAAATGTGCATGGAACTTTGTTGCAATTTTTTTATTTTATTTTATAAATTTACGTATTTCTAGACCTCAGAAAGGCCTGCTAAGTTATCACCCCGACTAGTCAGATAAAGATAATATAAAAATAAATCATGAAATCATGTTATTTTTAAGAATTTGTTCCATTTTCCCGTGGGAGAGCTATTTGTGAAATTTGATTACCCAGTAAACTTGTTCAAGTTAATAAGGATAATAGTAATAACAATAACAATATCTTATCATTACTAATTGAGAAGATAAACCTCTATTCATATATGGAAGAAACCTACAGGACAATTGACTTGAAGGCAAACTTCCAAATAATATAATAATAATAATAATAATAATAATAATAATAATAATAATAATAATAATAACGTGCCATTTAAAAAAATCATTTTTATAAAACTTTTCACATTCTTCTATACAGGTAAAGGCTAACCAACGCCTCACCTGTTTGATGGGTTGATTGATTGATTGATTTGACATTCGAAACAGGCGTCGCAATTCCAAAGGTCATCGACGCCGATATGCGGATAAAGACGGCACCCAAGGGGAGCCCCGAAGACTATGAGAAAGACCTTCACGGGATGAAGGGATTAGTAACCGATCCGGCCGGACCTCTGTGGTCTTTTCGCACCTTCTCGGTCTACCTGACTTAATTTGTTTACCACGCCTCCCTGGGTCCTCTCTCTCTCTCTCTCTCTCTCTCTCTCTCTCTCTCTCTCTCTCTCTTTCGGTCTGTTTCTTCTTCTTCTTCTTCTTCTACTGAGGTCCTAAATCTTTCTCCCTTGATTTTCTTTATTAATTGCTTCCTTAATGTTCCTTAGGAGTCTCTCCACCTCCTCCTCCTGCCTCCTCCTCCTCCTCCACCTCCTCCTCCGCCTCTCTTCCTTTTCTCCTCCTTCTTCTCCTTCCTTCCTCCTCCTCCATTTCTCCTTCTCCTCCTCCACCTCTTCCTCCTCCTCCATCCATCTCCTCCTTTTCCTCCTCTACCTCCTCCTCCTCCTCCTTCTCCTCCTCCGCTTCCTTCATCCTCCCCCTCCACCTCCCCCAAAACCTCAATCTCATCGAAAGGTTTCCATCTAACACAATCGCGACCTCACCTCTCCCTCTCTCTCCCTTCTCCCGTCCAAGCCTTCTTCGCTCCCCACCATCCCTCCCTCCCTCCCTTCATTCCCTCACTCCCCACCCACCCCTCCCCCCTCCCCCTCCCTCCCCCTTACCCGCCCTCATGCCTTTCCATCTCCCATCAACTTATTTGGCTGCCACAATAAATCACAATAACAATAAGAACATCTGGCTGTCAGAGGCCTCCCCCCTTCCCCCTCCCCCCCATTAGAGAGGACCCCCATCCCGCAGCTGTGTATTACCTAGGTCATTAATAGGTCTAATGACCTCATTAATGCAAATGATGGTTGAACCTATCTGTTTTATGGGTACCGGAAGAGATGTTGCGCCGAATTCCCACCCGCCGCCCATGCCCACCCTTGTTCCCCCCCCCCCCCCCCTTTATCATCCCTCCCTCCACCCGTTGCGAGTGACACATGAGTGGCACGCACTGAGGATAAATTCGATAAGGAATGGTGGTGTGGGTGTGGGGGGAGGGGGGAAGGGGGGTCTACTTCGAGTGATTAGGCGCCGATGTGTATCTCAGATGCGCGCGCGCTTTATCGCTGTGATTTATGCGCTTGTCGTCGAAAAGAGGCCATAATACACACGGAGGTAATGCCACACGGAGGTAATGCCACACGGAGGTAATGCCAGCGCCAACGGCATCTGTTGGGTAGAATGAGTCGCTCCACTCGTAGGAAAATTCTAAAGTCTTCTTCTTCTTCTTCTTCTTGTTCGTTTCCTAACGTTTGATCGTCTGTGTCAAAATTATACAAAAAGGAATTCACTTCATGCCGGTGATTCTGTTCCTATGGCTGTGTCTGCTGGCTCTTGTATTTCCCCTTTGCAAAAAGAAAAAAGAATAAAACCACCTCTCGGCTCTTGTATTTTCCATTTACAAAAAGAAAAATTAATAAAAAATATTCTTGGCTCTTGTATTTTCCTTTTGCAAAAAGAAAAAAATGATTAAAAACACCTCTTGGCTCTTGTATTTTCCATTTGTAAAAATAAAGAATAAAAACACTGGCAATATTTCTACAAAGCTCTTGAAGAACTTTGTATTCTTTCCATCTTTACGTCACTTTCTTTTCATCTTCAGTTCGCAAATCTTCGATTGCTATCTCAACGGTCTGTTCTATGTAAATGTACGGTCGGTGAGTGTCAAGAAAATCACTGCAGACGTATTTCTTTTTTTATTATTTGCAGCACATTTCTTATACAAAAACTTCCCTGATAGCATTCGGAACTTTAAACCAAATCGGAAAATCATGACTCACATTCATTTATGAAAGATGGGTAGATGGAATACTTGGCCTTATGGATGACCTGGCTTTATATGAACATCGAACCAACACTGATTGCATAAAACTTAATATTGAATTCCTTTATAATTGAATGATAAATCTCCTTCTACCGTTCTCTAGAAGTC
This sequence comes from Macrobrachium nipponense, assembly GCF_015104395.2. Taxonomy (NCBI): domain Eukaryota; kingdom Metazoa; phylum Arthropoda; class Malacostraca; order Decapoda; family Palaemonidae; genus Macrobrachium; species Macrobrachium nipponense. Next base: position 50,280,092 of record NC_087217.1, on the reverse strand, counting down.
TCCTTGTTAATTGTCGAATTACTGCAGCAGCAATTAGCTGTACGTGTCTTAAAAAACGCGTGTGCAACGTGTGCAACATCATAAACATGTTAAAAACAAGTTAACGACTAATTGGTAGACATGAACAGTGCTCCATACGATTGTCCAGTATTTGCAAAAAAAAAATTTCTCCATTTATAATAATAATAATAATAATAATAATAATAATAATAATAATAATAATAATAATAATAATAATAATAATAATAATAATAATAATAATAATACAATTTTTATTTCAGCCCAGGGCCATATACAGAGGGTAATAATGTCGGAAGAAAAGTTAGATGCACGAAATTAGAACTTATATATTAATTATATTAAACAGCTATACCCAAACAGTTGCTTATAACAACAACAACAACAACAACAACAATAATAATAATAATAATAATAATAATAATAATAATAATAATAAAATAATAATAATAATAATAAACAAAAACTTTTAATTCAATCCATGAAGTAGGCTACACAAAATAATTTAGGCTGGCTTTAGTAAAAGAAATACAATTTCTCTCTCTCTCTCTCTCTCTCTCTCTCTCTCTCTCTTTTGAGCGTTGACATCGTCAGTGATGCATTAGAGAATCGTATATCAAATTTAGGCCTATTCTCGAACGGGGCCAAGTTCCACCATATGCCAGGTACGGACACGAACTATAAAATAGGCTTCGAGGATAATGTTGTTGAATTGTTGTATCCTGTTAAGCGTTATGAAGCTCCTTGTAGCCTTAGGCTAATGTTGTTGTTATTACTTTTTTACAACATAGGCAGTCGTGCGAAAAACTAATTACGCACTTGCGTTGGTATAAGATAAGCTAATATTATATTTTATGCAATTTAACATTCTGAGGAGAGTCAAGGAAATTAAAGAAGTTAAAAAACGAAATGACATCAGGAATAGCCAGGTGTTTATTAATGGTTTTACTGGTGGAAATATCTCAGATTCTTCTTTGGTATATCTAGGAATTTAATCCCTAAACCAAGGATTAAACTTTCAAGAAGTTCGATTCATTTATAGTCACTTAATTACCTTATTATTTCCCCCCGAGATATATACGACTAAAAAGCAGTACCTATCAGTGACCTCACATGCCCTGCCTTCATGCCATAAAATTCAAAGCCCCCATTTTTCTGCCTTGACACCTACGTATACCTGATGGCATTTGAGGTCAGGTCAAAGTTCGCCGAAGCATACCCGCTTAATTCACATCTCCGTGCCAATTGACCTTATCATATCGACCCTCCTGGTCGCGAAGGTCAGGTCATTGTCGAAAACGAGTAGTAGGGGAGGGGGTATGGGGTGAGTGAGGGAAGTAGGGAGGGGTTATCGTCGTGGGAATATAAAAGGATAAATTAATGGTATGGGTATCAATGTCGGCCTCTGACGGACCACGTAGTAAAAAATCCATTTAGCGGAAGGAACGACCCCTTCCAGGTGATGTGTTAATACGCTTGGGGATCGATACCCGGCCCGTTTGGGGATCGATACCCCGTCAGTGCCCCGCCTCGTGAAGGGATGGAAGAGCTGATGAACGTTGTACCGAAGCTAAGTCATCGATACAAGAAAAGTAGATTGGAAGAGTCATAAACACAAGTTTACTAGAAGGTAGTAATCAGGCTTAGTGATGATATTGAGCGGTTAGTCTTTTTTATAATAATAATAATAATAATAATAATAATAATAATAATAATAATAATAATAATAATAATAGCAGGAGATGGGTCATTATATAATTACAATTAATTATCATCATTCAAATAATTTGTATAAAAGTATGAAAAACAAATATCTAAAATATAAAACTAGAGACCTTTGCTATCACTA
>NC_087217.1:50263225-50270725 GCF_015104395.2 Macrobrachium nipponense | reverse complement strand
TATGATCACGTTCATTCAGGCTGGTATATTGAAAGAGTTTCGTGTACGTAATCTACAGGTGTCTATGCAGGAATCCAGCTAGGCAGATATTAAAAAAAAATAAGAATAAAAAAGTGCTTAGTTCTATGCCGTTGTGACTTCATTGACTGACTGATTTTTGAATGTATGGTCTTATGACATGGCATTGGAACCTTCTGGGTATTCAGTACCCCTATAGGAATATAGGAACCACTTAAGAATAGATAAATATCAAAATATTCATCAGCATTTGGAAACAATGAATGTACTTTGCTACAGCTACTTAACATGAAACAATCTAACGTCTCTGTCGTATTCCATTCCATTAAAGACATCAAAGCCATCATTTGAAATTTGTTCTATAGCACTTGAAATAGAGCGTCGCCTTCTCTCCATGAATGTGCTCCTCATTAAATCATACTGTGACCATTTCTACGGTGTTGGGTGTCGCTAAGGATAGGGTTTATCAGTATATAGTAACTAATCTACGAGGATGATGAGGAGGGAGTGAAGAGGGCTTGGGAGGAACCCGTTAGAGGAAGAAGCTCGAGAGGGAGACGGGGAACTAGATGAAGAGATAAAGTGAAGGAAGATATGGAGATAGAAGGCAATGGAGGAGGAGAAGGCGCATAGGGCAGCGCATCCCTTAATGTAGGGAGAACGGTGGGAAACAAGAGGTATAATCTACGTTGGACTACTGACCCGAATTTGCTTTCAGATCTCATACCAAAGGATATGGCATTATACCTGGTGGCTCTTGGAGTACCCAGGTGGTAGCAGTAGGTCGTTAGGAGAAAGATGTGCACAATTATTTACTGTTGGAAATATATTTTTGAAAATAAGTCTCTACAGAGAGCTTTCGGGGATCTGTTCGGACAGTCTCCCGAAAGCTCTATGTAGAGATTTATATATATATATATATATATAATATATATATATATATATTATATATTTATATATATTGGGATGAAATGGTATACAGAGAATATTCTTAGATTCTTTGTTAATACTGACCGGATTGTAATACGTCATTGTCGCTTCACTTTTACAAAGGTCCAAAGAATATGAAGGTTATTTCCAAAAATTATTCTAAAATAGATTCATTATGTTAACCTTCATATATATATATATATATATATATATATATATATATATATATATATATATGATTATAATCACTTTAACACGTGATTCATTTATCACACATATCCACAGGTGAAAAATAAGAGACAGGGTGTAGGACCTAACCGGTTTCGGCTTTATTTTCAAGCCATTGACAAAGGACTGATGTCAATGGCTTGAAAATAAAGCCGAAACCGGTTAGGACCTACACCCCTGTCTCTTATTTTTCACCTGTGGATATGTGTGATATATATATATATATATATATATATATATATATATATATAATATATATATATATATATATATATATATATATATTATAATATAATATATATAGATATATATATATATATGATATTATATATATATAATATATATATATATATATATATATATATATATATATATATAAATATGTCTAAGTATAAAAAGCCCATTGAAGCACTGCTTGATAAGGGTGGAAGTTAGTCCACGAAAATATAGTCCTTAGCATTAAGCCAGAGTGTTTTAATGTTCCTTTTATACTAGAGACGTATCCTATTTTAACAGAAGAATTTATTTACACATATACATGTATGTATGAATGTATGAATGAATGTATGTATGTATGTATGTATGTATGTATGTACTATGTGTGTATGTATGTATGTATACCCATACATTTATGTGTATTTATTTTTCCATTTACGTTAAGTAGGTTGTTTATTTGAGGGAGAGGGGGAGAGGGTAGGGGAGGCATTCACAGCAGGGAGAGATATAGACTATTGAATGTAGCCTGCAACGGCATGCAATCGCATGGTGACGTAATGAAGAGGTGCCGACCCTGAAAGGTGTATAACGTCCCATCTGCCAGAACTTTCTTCTGTATCTTTCATATTACAGTCATATTTATTTTTCTTTTTGTGTGGGATAGGATGACGTAGGAAAAGAATCAAGACACCAGGATTAGCGTATCAAACGCTTCGTTGCAATTGAACGCTATGAATTTATTGATCGTCGTAAATTTCTTGCGTTCAGACGAGGCATTCTTTCAGTCGAGCGCAGTCAGCAACGGCAAAGATCGAAGACATTTCTGTGGTAACCAATTCTAATGGCCCCTTTTTCTGTCCCGAACCTGAAGAATTATCCCCTTTTTTTTATTTCCCCTTTTTTTTTACACTGATTGATATTTCCAAAAGATAAAAGTCATTTTGGTTTTTCCCTCAAAATAATCATTGTGGTGTTTGCTGTTGATTTTCTCTCTTTCCAAAAATTTATCCTACGTGGTGAAGTAAGGAAAAATTATATTAATACGGCAGTTACACTTAGTACGGAATACATGTCTGTGTAAAGCAGAACATCCAAATTTAGGTAATATGATCTTAATATGCATAGACATACACATGCACACTCATACACACACACACACACAGATATATGTATATATATATATATATATATATAATATATATTATTATATATATATATATATATATATATATATATATATAAAGGTTTTTTGCCACGAAGGAAAAAATGAAAAAGCGAGATAGCCAAGTACTTTCGGTCCTGTTCGGACCCTTTACGCCTCAGTAAAGGGTCCGAACAGGACCGAAAGTACTTGGCTGTCTCGTTTTTTCATTTTTTCCTTCGTTGCAAAAAACCTTTATTTATACATAGCATCACGTTTTATATACTTCGTGATCAAGTTATTCATATTATTATATATATATATATATATACTATATATATATATGTGTGTGTGTGTGTGTGTGTGTGTAGGCTACATGCATACATACAATGTATGTGCGTCTGCACGCAATTTACGCAAGCGCGTCTGTAAAAACTCCTTATTTTGCCAGCTGGTGCTTTACTCTCCTATATTTGTGTTTTCCTGTCAGTCACTGTGAAAGCGCAATCCCTCAGAGGATATACTGCGTAAGAGCAGGATGTCGGACGCGATATATCGACATATCCTCTCTCGAAGACATGATATATCCCTGATATCATATTGTCAGCTTGCATCACATTCCTGCAAGATATTTTCAAAGTATTTTCAAGATATTTTTTATTATAAAACATAGGTGAGAACTCTAACTCCTTTGATATTCGTAATTGGAGAAAACATTGTCCAGCCTTCCTCCTCCTCCCTCCTCCTCCTCCTCCTCCTCCTCCTCCTCCTCCTCCTCCTCTTCTCCTCCTCCTCTTCTTCTTCTTCTTCTTCTCTTCTTCTTCTTTATGCCTTCTAACCCAACATTCGCTTCACCCTTAAGACTTTTTTCTAAGTTTATTGAAATGTTATTACTAGATGTGCATGACTCATTTTCTTAATTTTCTTATTTTGAATTGCAGAAGTAAGAAGGCAAGTTTTTATATGTTGCTGTTTTTGTTCGTTGGAGATAATAATGTTTTTAATGTTAATTATGTTTTATTGAGACAGCAGAACTCTCTCTCTCTCTCTCTCTCTCTCTCTCTCTCTCTCTCTCTCTCTCTCTCTCTCTCTCTTCATCTGTTCTTGTTTTACATTCTTAGATTATAGGAAAAAGACGGACGAACACACAAACCGACAAAAGGATAGTAAATGAAGGAATAAGACAGAGAGAGAGAGAGAGAGAGAGAGAGAGAGAGAGAGAGAGAGAGAAGAGAGAGTGCCGTACAACGATTATCAGTCAGCGACGATTCATGGTTTCCTAATATGGGAAGATCATAAATAATGTTTACTGGTAATGATGTCGACGATAACATTAATGACGTTCTTGATGTTTGGGGTGATGGGGAGAGAGAGAGAGCGCGCGAGAGAGAAAGAGAAAGATACTTTCTCCTTAACTTCAACTTTTAGTGTCACAGGTTTGGAGTTAAGGGAACCATTTCATGTGGAGAAACGAAGACATAAGTATTAAAAAAATTGTTTTTCATTCTTATAATTGAGCTCTTTTATCCTTTTTTCTGATAATTCAGTGTTATTTATTTATTTATTTATTTATTTATTTATTTATTTATTTATTTATCTATCTATTTATCTATTTATTTATCTATTTATTTATTCAAATGAAAGAGAAAAAGCTTCCTCTCTCAGAACTCTAATTATTAAATTCTTACTGATTCCTATAAACTCCTACTACTATCAATCATTCATGTCTATAAAATTAGTTTCTCTCTTCAAACACCTTCCTTCTTATCAAGAATACTACCTGGCAACAACTGGAGCAAGAGCCTGTGCGGGTATAAGGCCAGCTTAATCTTGAGCAGTAGTACCAGCCTCTTCGAATATAAGTGACGTGGACATCAACCATATGTCAGTTAACTGACAAAGATTGAAGAGATTCAATGTATTTAGAAAGACACACTTCGATGTATCTAATAAGGTTAATGAAGCTACAAGAAGTTCAATAAAATTACAGTAATACACTAGATGAGATAACTGCAATACTTCCAGAAAGAGAGAGAGAGAGAGAGAGAGAGAGAGAGAGAGAGAGAGAGAGAGGAGTTTGTACTACGCTTTCTCCAACTGTAGAATCCTTCATCGTCATTTTTCGTCGACTTCTTAATACAATACAACAGGGAAGCAATTCAAAATTCTTTCTCCAAGATTTTAAAGATTCACCAATAAATTTCGCAGTTTTGTCAACCTGATACAATACTAGAAATTGCTTAATGAAAAAAGAAGTTTCGTACTTATATCCTTAACTCGAATGGGTTCCACTGCTTATTAGAAAAAGAAAAAAACAAGCTTTAATGCACATTCATCTTAAATATTTCAATGTTCATTTTTTTATTTCACTGTTTACTTTTTAGAATTTTACTGTTTACTTTTGCAGTTTGCACAGCTTATCTAAAAAATGGTCTTTGCTTATTTCAAGTTTAATTGCTTGCTTATAAATTTTCACTGCTTATCTAAAAAAGAAAAAAATGATTGCTTAATCGAAAAAAAATTTCACCGGATATTAAATTTCTATAGATACAGGAAGACACAAGGAGCCAGCGACCCCCCGCCAACAACGCCCACCCCTACACACACCTCATAAACATACTTTATCCATATTCTTCCTCCCATTCAGAAAAAAAAGAGGAAAAAAATAGAATGAAAGCGATGAATGCCCCAGACAACATAAGAATAAAGTAAATAATAAAGACCCTTTTGGCGAAGATTCAATTTCAATTAAGATACAGCCGATCCAACTTTATTGGGCAGTTATAGAGACCTTCATAATGCCCCTATTTTATTGGATGATTATATATTACGCCCATAACATAAATTCGGGTTGGCATAATAAAATCGGGTGGGCCAGGGGTGGGGAGGGGAGGGAGGGGGAGGGTGAGGAGCTGGTGGAAGAGACTACAGGATACTAGGGGAATGGTAAGACTACAGGGTGCTGGGGGAGGGGAAAACTACAGGGTGCCTGGGGGAGGGGTAAGACAACGGGGTGCCGGGGGAGGGTAAGACTACAGGATGCCTGAGGAAGGGGAAGACTACAGGAAGCCTGGGGTAGAGGAAGACTACATGGCGCCTTGGGGAGGGGGAGACTACAGGGAACCGGGGAGGGTAAGACTACAGGCTGCCGGGGAAAGGGTAAGACTATATGGTGCCTGGAGGAAAGTAAGACGACAGGCTGCCCTGGGGGTGAGGGTAAGACTACAGGGTGTCTGGGGAAGGGGAAGACTACAGGCTGCCTGGGGGAGGGAGAAGACTACAGAGTTCCTGGGGAAGGGGGGACTACAGGCTGCCGGGGTAAGGGTAAGACTACAGGATGCCATGGGAAGGGGAAAACTGTAGGGTGCAGGGGAAGGGGGGATGGGTATTGGGGAGGGGAATAGGTGTGTGTGTAAGACAGCATCCCCTCTAAAGACTAGGAGGCTATTGTGAAAGTATCTAGAGGGGTAGGAGGTGGTCTCCTCTGACCTGGTAGGGGAGAGGGGTAGGGGGGTGGTGGTCCTCTCTAGCGGGTATAGGCGGTTCTTTTGGATGGAGACGGTGCAAAGCAGCCGGCGTAATACCAACCTCAGGTTGTAAATCACGCGCGCTATCTTTTACCACCTTGCTGTAAATGACGACGGGATTATTTACAGCAATGCCCTATTGCGCCCATGGAAGGGATGTGTTCCGCTAAGGGAGGGAGGGAGGGAGGGAGGAGAGTGAGAGTGTGAAATTGTAAGTAAACGAATGCGGATAGTTAAAATTTATTTATTTATTTATTTATTTACTTAAAGTAAATGATTGAGGATACTTATAATTTCTATATATATTTTTTGATGCATTAAGGCGACAGGTATATATAAATTTATTTATTTATTTATTTGCTTTATCAATGCGACAGTTATCTGTTTATTTTTTTCGCTAGCTTAGGTGAAACTAATGTCTGAAAAATATAAAATTTACATTTATAAAATATTTCCATTTGTTTCTGCGTTACTTTATTCGTTTATATTATATTATTCTAAGTAATTAAAAATGTTGTCAACAGAATTTAGTGGGCAACATTTTTGTTTATTTTTCTTCTATTTCTCTCAATTTTTTCTGGTTTTTATTTGCATTTGTTTTGAATTGACTAAATTAATGTTTAAAAAATGCTTGTGCCAACCATAAAATCATACTTATAAAATTATCGTTATTTGTTTCTGCCGTTAATTTATCGTTTATATTATATTATCTAATGTAAATTAAAATTTGTCAACCAGAATTTAGTGGCAACATTTTTTGTTTGTTTTATTTTTTCTCTTTTCTCGCATTTTTTCTGGTTTTTATTTGCATTTGTTTTGAATTGACTAAATTAATGTTTAAAAAATGCTTGTGCCAACCATAAAATCATACTTATAAAATTATCTCTCTTTCACTCTACTGTATTATAACATTAGTGGTTAATTAAAGTTCACAATGAGAAATAAAGGCTGAATTACCTGTCAAAACAAATGCCATCGCTGGCATAGCACGTCCAAGGCTTCCAGGATCTATATGGGTTGCAAATTGACACAAAGGAAGAGTGGCGTATCCCACCCTCATTGACGTCTCCTAAAACTATTCACTTGTAGTGCTGTAAAATGATTTTTTCTTCTTTTTTTTTAACTCAATCATCGACGAAGAACAATAGATAATTTACAACTGCTAATCAGACATACCCCTTCTGTCTCTAGAACAACAATACGTTTAATGACTGGTCCTATTGCATTTAGGCTACCTCCTCCTCCTCACCCCTCTCCCCGGGACCTGGTCCCAGGTGTACCTACCACACCTGCAGACCCCCTGGATTATTCCCACTCCCTCCCTCCCTCCCTCACCGACAAGACCCAGTCCTTGCCCCTCCCCCCTTTCCAATCCACCAGTCCATCCTCACCAACCCGATAGGTCCCCTACCCCCAGACTAAGTTTAAGGTCTAACAACC
>NC_087217.1:50225725-50258225 GCF_015104395.2 Macrobrachium nipponense | reverse complement strand
AAAAAAATGCATGATTTATGAAACTGAAAACATATAACTGCAAGAGTAACAAAATAATTTACCTATCCAATCCATTCTTAACGTTGATAAACCTGTTACTCAAAATAAATAGATAGATAGATAAATATAAAAATAAATGATATTGAACCGTATTTCCCAAACATACTAGCCCAGGGGATGGGCTTATTAAGGAACACACGCTACAGAACACCAACAAAATAAGACGGGATTTGTAAATTGAGAAGTTTAACATTCATTAGATATAATGTAGCATCAAGACTGTTCAGCTCAGCTCAAAGGGCTTGTTAAACCCGCCCTCTCTCATGTTTATCTTTTTCGAAGTAATTCGTCTTTGGATTCACTCTCCTGCCAAGCTTTAGAATTCTCTCTCATTTATGTTTTCCTCTTTTTACCCAAAAGGCTGAAATTCTCATAACTCCGTCATTCTAATTAATATCATTATTGTTTTTGTTGTAGGTATTATTATTATTATTATTATTATTATATTATTATTATTATTATTATTATTATTATTATTATTATTATTATTATTGTGATAGTTGCAATGAAAAAGGAAAAGAATAAGGAAAATCTGAGGGATAGACAAAAACAATGAATTTTCGTCTAAAATTATTTTATTTTTATTTTTTGTCAGAAAGTAAATGACGCATAATTAGAAGTTTAGATATTTCGTTAGAAATTAAAGGATAGCATTATAGCAAATTAAAAAATGCAATGGCAGTTAGTTTTAACGCAGTTGCAAAATACATGATACAATGATAATAAAAGTCAGTGTTATGCAAAAATGCAAGAACACTATTGTAATTACAGTCTAGCAGAATAAATTAACAATGTTTATATCTCAGTAGAGACAGGAAAAGCAGCACACTATTGATTAATATTGAACTTTAGAAAAAAAACTATAATATCTCTATACAAAACATCAAAATAACGAGAAATGTAACTTGAAATGCTAAGATAAATGTTGAATCTTACCTAAGAAATGAGATATCAAGTATACAGAATGAAGTAATTCCTTAAGAGGACTCAAGTATTGATATAAAAGGTTAAGTATTTTGAAATTGCTTTATATAGCGAAAAAGCTTCCACAACTGATGGTAAATTATGCTAATTTATGAAATTGCTTTATTTTGCTAAAATGTTTCAATAACTTTGTTGGTAAATTTTGATAATATAAGTGATAAAATAGAATGGACTGATTCTGATTTAGAAATCAGTTCATGCAAAACGGACTACAGCCACAGATCTGAGCCACTTTCCACTTTAATTTTGATGTAGGAACAATTGATTCTGTTCGCAATACGAGAAGTTCAAAGTTGAGTTGATATTAGGTAAGATCACTGCAAAAACTAAAGCAAGATTAGAAAACAGTTTATTGCAGATTAGCCTGAATGGCATTTACGTAAATTTTTTCCAACACACAAGAGTAAAATGTAAAAATTTTTGTTTCAAATAAAACACGTAAAAATTGACATTTTTACATGAAAATTCAAATAATAACAAGGGGAAAGTAAGTCTGTTTTCGCCACATTTCCATTCTCTCTCTCTCTCTCTCTCTCTCTCTCTCTCTCTCTCTCTCTCTCTCTCTCCATTACACGAGATGTGGAGCAACTGTAGTAACTAATAATGCATTTTAGCCACTTCCTTAACTCTTCAGCCGCCTCTGTTGGTTTTCTCTGTCCAGAGGTCTACACCAGGCCTCTCAAACCTTTCAACACTTTGCCACTTTTTGGCAAAGGTCCGTTTTGTCACAAGACCAAACCGGACTCAACTCTTGAAGCGCCTTTAGTAATGTTTCTCATGATTCAGTCAGAATCTCTCATCGGGTTTACACTGCCATCTGTCAGTCTTAGGAAGGACTCATCTACCTCGATACTAGAATTCAGCGTTGCCGTTTTTTTTTTTTTCACAACATTGGCTTTTAGCAGTGTTACCATATGCAGTTCTTCCGATTTTCAAAGAAATCGTAGTTTATGGTAGACTAATTTACTTTAAATAGTTTTCATTTTGACGTTGTCTTTTGAAAGAAAATGTTTACGGTAAACTAATTTGCTATTTCAAATTAGATCCTAAAATGGATTATATAAATAATTCCATATTTTCACAATATATTTAGAAGGCAGGGAAGAATTTTATTCCTTGGCGTCGTGGCTGTGGTCAGAATATCCAAGGAGGATTGCCAGATGTCATTAGAAAGCCACACTAGTAGATGAAATTCCTCAAAACGGCAACACTGTTAACTAGATTCCCCTCGATCACAAACTCATCCGAATTACAGAAGTAAGCAGAAGATGGCGAAAACGCTTATGGAAAACAGAGACGGGAGGAGGAGAGACTGCGCCGAGTTAAACCTAGTAGGCCTAGGTGCTCCTTCACAATTGTCTTCCCTGACCCTCCGATCCTCCGCACTGCACCGCACCGCCTCCCTCATGATGTCCACTCCTGGATTGTCAAATCCGTAATACATATGCCGACAGTGACACCTAAACACCGCCTCTCCGACGTGCCTTCGAGAACCCGACCAGACCTCCGAAGCGTTCAGAATCAAGCCGCTGTCGACCACGGTGACGTTGGTGATGCTGTTACCTGGAACGATGAGGGAACCCTCGAAGAGCACGACGTTCCTGACGTTATGGAATTCCACCAGTCCGTGGTGCAGGTCCAGGGCCCCCGTGCGGACGACCAGCCTCTCGATGTCGTTGAAGACGATCTTCCGCAGGTGGGTGAAATAGGTCAGCACTTCGTCCTCGACGTTGAGCGTGCCCGTGCATTTCTCGATGCGGAGGTCGAACGCGTTTTCGTTGATATTCAAGGTGTCGTAGGATAAGATCGTCTGGCGTTAGAGGAAGAGAATTACGGTCTCAGTGAATGATTAGGCCTAGGGCATTTGGGACAGAACTGGGGCCAACTCTGGGGCAAACTGTAGGCAATGAATGACCGAAGGCAGTCAGTGGTAAGATGAAAAGATCGATGAGAAGACAATCCAATAATACTATAGTAGATTCACATCAACCGTGCATGTGATGTCTCGGCTAGTCCCTTACGACGCTCCTCCTGATTGGTTGTTGTTAAGCCAATCACAGGGCTGGAAACTCTCAGCCTCTCTCAAGAGAGTTCACATAGGCAGGATGTTTGTTCTACCTCTCCTGGGGGATAATTTTGAAAGACGAATCCCTCGGAGAGGCGAATCATACATCCTGTCTATGTGAACTCTCTCGAGAGAGACTGAGAGTTTCCAGTCCTGTGACTGTCTTATTAACAGAGAATCAGGAGCGTCGTTAGGGACTGGCCTAGACATCAGATGCACGGTTGATGTGAATCTACTATAGTAATAATAAAATAGTTATATTAAAACGATTGCGATAGTTAAATTTGGAGGCATTCACACAAATATAGCATTTATGAAATCATTCTGTTAATCAAATCTGGTGGAGAGAGAGAGAGAGAGAGAGAGAGAGAGAGAGAGAGAGAGAGAGAGAGAGAGAGAGAGAGAGAGAGAACTAAAAACCTGATAATTGTGCCATAATTCTCCGGGTATCAGTAACTGCTGAACAATGCAAAGAGAAAAAGTTCTTCAAAAATTAACTATTAGTGCTTTTAAAATGTTTTCCATTTCATCACCACACTTCTTATTCATATGGTAATCAGATACAAGAATTTATGATAAAAAAAAAAACACTTATAAAACCTTGAGACGATCCAATGAGTAAAGGATCATGAATTGAAATTACCTGCCCTTTTGGAGTATGATCACTGAAAAGATGATTTTTCTGGACTGCCCTTCAAAATAATATAGTATGATATAATACAATACAATATAATATAAAGATATTTTCGTCCGCAAGCAATAGGAAAGAAGTTAAGATCTCCCTACAAAATTTGCCTTCATTTTCTTAAGTTCACAACGAAATCAGAACAAAACTCGACGTTAATGGAAGTTCGTGCAATCTGAAAGTCAAGAAAATATTTTTGCACCAGATTCTTTGCACCATATCTCGAAATAATCAATCTTGCGGAAATACGTCATACGTAGCAAAATAGGAGAACACTTTCTTTAATTTATATCCTGCCACGTCATTATATACGGCCCCAGCAAAGCTTATGTTAAATTCTTTGAATGTGACCAGGACAGACAAGGCATGGATCTGTTTTTCCTAAAATGACAATTGTCCTAGGTAAATGGATGGTCGTGGAAATTATACATAAAACACTGTATTATACATCAGATTTCCTAACTGACCAAAGCAGCTCTTTAGAATGGCTACAACGACAAATATAAAGAAGAAATTAACCTCACCTTCTCTCCTCCGCACGTGCAATTGACTTCGAAAGTTGATTGCTTGCAATTTTCACCCGGTACGAACTGACCTTGAATTCTGCAACCCATCATCACTACAATAATTCCCATCAAAGGAAATGCTTTGGTTTTCATCTTCACGGTGCAACCTAGAGATAATGATGCGATGGGGCTATTATAGATTTTCTGAAAGAGAAAAATCAAAGAAAAATGTTACACTATGTGATACGTTTTCTGAAAGTTTTTTTTTTTTTTTTTTTTTTTTTTTTAGAACGGCGACTACAATTAGAATTTTTAAACAGCATTCTTGTAATACCTAGAAATTTTCTAAGGAAAAAAAAACATGAGATGATGTTACAGTAACAAAATCGTGAAAAATCCGATGATACTTTTACTGAGAAGGTTTTTTTTAACAATGACAATTACTATTTGCATTTGTACTCTTATACGACGATTTCTGATGCATATTCTACAATAGTTTTTGAAGAACACTGATTATAGTTTACAATTGTAAACACTTTTCTTTTCAAACGATTTCTGACGCATATTCTGCAATATTTTTTGAAGAACGCTGATTGGAATTTACAGTTGTAAACAATTCTTAAAATACGTTTCAGCAAAGGCATCGACAGGTATTTTAACATTTTTTTTTTTTACCGACTGTTTCAGGGAAGAACTTAATTTCATGACTTTTAAAGTAACAATCTATTTTAAAATCTTTCCGTTCACTATTGTGTCTTTCTATCAAGTATGAACAGCACATTTAATTGAGTTAATCTCTTCACAAAGTAATTAGTGGCTAATTACCTGAAGAGTGGGGATTACCTCTCTTAGGTTCTACCTCGCTAAGGCTCTATACCTACCTGAGGCCCCATTCTTGCTAAGGATTTACCTCGCTGAGGCTGTATCTTGCCTAAGGCAGTAACTTTTTGTAGTTTTACCTCAGTGAGGTCCTACCTCGCAACCTCGCTGAGGTTGTACCTTGTCTAAGGCAGTAAGTATTCGAGGTTTTACCTCAGTGAGGTCCTACCTCGCTGAGGCTCTATCTTGCCTAAGGCAGCAACATTTTGTGGTTTCACCTCAGTGACGTCTTACCTAGCTGAGGCTGTACCTTGCTGGGACGCTACCTCATTGAAATCCCACCTCGCTAATGTTCTTCCTCGCCGAGGCCATATATAGCCAAGGACATACCTCGCTGAGGCTGTGCCTTGCCTAAGGCAGTAACTCTTTGATGTTTTAGCCTCAGTGAGGTCCTGCCTTGCTAGACCCTACCTCGCCGAGGCCCTTCCATTTTTAATCACGATATGATAACACACAGACTGACGGAGAAGTGGTCACATGATACAATCGACTGAGCAGGTGACTATACACTTATATGTATTTATGTACCTGTACTTTGTCCCAGGGGCATAAGTGAAAGTATTGCAGATGCAAACAGTTACGGATAATAAACAAGAAAATTCTCTGTTAGGATGTGGTGTTCTAGATATAGGGGACTCACATCCTGTTCTTAGTCGTAAGTTTCTTGTTTTCATTTAGTGTCTGGTTTCATTTTCAATGCTAATTTATATATATATATATATATATATATATATATATATATATATATATATATATATATTTATATATCGTATATATATGTGTGTCTGTGTGTGCAACAGGAATTTTAAAAAAGCTACCACTGACATTAATAAAGTACACAAGAGTGCACAAGACACTATAAAAACTGCTGATTAAATAACCACCATCCCTCATGGTAAACACAGGACTACTGCAAGACTAGATGCGCCTTACCTTGCCTAGGAGAGGGTCTTTATCTCACCTTTTGGAAGGAGTCTTTAACGATGATAACAGCAGATTGACAGAGGTCTTTCGCCACTAAGAGTGCTAATGCTACTGTCGTCTCGTGACTCTGAATATAACCGCTTCCTACAGAATTTGCTTTTTTTTTTTTTTCTTTCTTTTTTTTTTTTACACTCCTGTCGGAATTTCCATTTCCGCTGCGATATCACATTTTCTACGTATCTGACGGAATACACGCGCGCGTCCTAATACACACACACAAACACACACACATACACACACACACACACACAACAAACACACACATATATATGTGTGTGTGTGTTTTATTGTGTGTGCATATAAATTTATATACACATATATATAAATGTCTTTTATTATAGCGTAACAGTACACACGCCACACACACACACACACACACACACGCTACAAATGTCGTTTAATCTCCAAATCACCCTACTTCGGGAATATTCCCGAGTTGGAATTATCGTCGAAGGGGATTTTATAATCCATTTATCACTTGTAATCCCCCTACGGTGATAATTCCACTTTGGGGATATTCCCAAAGAAACAAAATTGTATATCAAACGAAATTTGTATAAATCACGATGTTTACATATTTATATATGTATATGAATTTTTATCACATCACCGTGATTTATATACTACATGCATTAAGCTATGAATGTCCTTTAATATCCAGTTCGCTCTACCTCGGAATTAATATATTTTGGTATAAGTTAACCAAAGAAGATTTTTTAGCTGATGATAACTTCGTCCTCTCGTGGATTCGAACTAGCGCACAGAGGAGAAATCAGGACTTCAGTGTTTTCATCGACTCGGCCAACAAGTGAGGTACTCGATAAGTTAATACTGATTCCGACCTTACAAATCACTCTCGTACTCAGGTATTTAGATTTAATTTGTAGTTTAATGTATATATATATATATATATATATATATATATAATACATATATATGTGTGTATATGTGTGTGTGTGAGCGTGTGTGTGTGTGTGTGGATGAATAGTACAATATATGAAAGTAACAAGTAGTAAATAAGAAGAGATATTACGAAAGATAAATTGGGATATAGGAACCGAAAACAAGAGGAATATAGTTAGGAAAGTAAAATTAAGTAAAATAAGTAAAATGACGTGAAGAAGAAGAAGACATACGAAAGAGGACAGAAATGATTCCGTTGAGGGAAGTATTTGGGACGCCAGACAATAAACGCCAAGCCCTCAGAAAAGACACCGCCGAAGGAACACAAGATGATCCTAACCGGAGGTCCTTGGTCCTTGGTCATTGCTACTGGCCTCTCCCCACCCACACCCCCGCTCCTCCCCCACCCGAAAAAGACAATGGGAGATAGTTTTCCGTTTTTTTATTTAATCCTCCTACATGTTCTCCGGATCGCGAAATGAATCCCTTCTTATATCTGTCTACGAGTATCCTTCCATATCTGGGATGCAATGCATAATATAAATAAGTGGCTAGGAAGTCTAAAGGAAGAGGAATCAAAGAAAAGGGGGGCCGGGGAGCTAAGCCATTACTCTTATAGGAGCCGTAAGATTAAAAAGAAATAAAAAGCGCACACATACAACCTCCATGCACCTTTCAGAGGCCGGCCTTTGGACTTCGGGGTTCGGAGGGGGAGGTCGGGAAGCAGGGGATAGGTGGGTAGGGGGCTTTGGGAGGGGATGGTGACTGTAAATTTCGGACGTCAATTGTATGGTCTAATAACTGTCGAAAGGAAAGAGCCGTAAATTCTGAATGGTGATGGACGTGAGGTGACTGCAGTCTCTCTCTCTCTCTCTCTCTCTCTCTCTCTCTCTCTCAGTTACGCCGAGACTGCGTTAATGATAATAACAGTATGATCTCTTGATCTGAATTATCGGTGCTTACGGGTGAGTCATCCACTCACCCAAAAGGATGAACAGACTGGAAAAACGTGAAAAGAAGAAGAAGAAGAAGAAGAAGAAGAAGAAGAAGGAGGAGGAGGAGGAGGAGGTGGAGGAGGAGAAGAAGAAGACACACCTACTGCAAAAGCGGTCGACGGCAAACAAAAGGCAATAGATGAAGGTGCGAATGAAAGCAATAAAAAAATAAAAAAAAAGGTCCTCGTCTTTCTTTCTTTCTTCTTCTTCTTCTTCTACCCCCAAAAGCTACTGGTCATTGTTAGGTCATAAACTGCGGGGACAAGGAGAGAGTCTTCGGGGGAGGAAAGGGTGTTGTGGGGAAGGGGGAGAACCAAAGGAACGCCCCCCCCCCCACCCCTATGGCGGAGAACGTGAAGGTTTTAGTGCCTTTTCCGACGTCCGTAACGCAGTCTCCAACACCTATTTTGTTCTGGGCGTCTGGTAAGAGGTGGGGGTAGGGGAGGGGGGAGTGGGGGCGAGGTCTCGTTAAGGCCGATGGCCTGGTTTTCTCGTTTCCTTTAAGTGCTCTTGAAGCGACTTGGTGGGCGGGGGTGAAGGGAGTGGGGAGGGGGCGGAATTTATTTTCACATACTTTCCTTCATTCCCCCCTTAGCCCTCCCCTCCCCAATATACTTTTTTTTTAAAGCTCCGTCTTTGTGAGGCGAAGGGGAATCGGTAGAGCCAAGGTGTTTGTAGAACCACCACTCCTGTAGTATAATATATATATATATATATATATATATATATAATATATATATATATATATATATATATATATATATGATAGTGACAACAAACACAAAAACGCACACACACATATATATATTTGAATACATATTTGAATATATATATCGAGCTCCAAATGTCCTTTAATATCTAATTCGCTCTACCTTGGAATTAATATATTTTCATATATGTTTAACCGAAGGGGAATTTATTAGTCGATAATTATAATAGAATTGCCGGCCGACGGGCACGAACCATCGACATCTTCAATTCCAGGACTGGCAGTGAAGCCTTAGCCCACCCCGCCACCGCAAGAGGATATGTTTATGCCGTCTCCCACCTCAAATACCTGTCGCACAAATACCTTATAAGGTGCTGCTAAGTTTTGCGGAAATAGAAGAAAACAATATGCACAGGTGACACTTACTTACTCTCCAGCAATATTTTCTTCATTTAAAATTTTTGGGAACAGTAAAATTACAGTTATTTATAATTGTAACTTTTCAATCAACGTGTTTTTGTGAACTTCAGTTTCTTACCTGATTTGATTTTTAGTACAAAAAACATAATTCAAAAATGACTTTTTTTAAGACACTGCATGTTAAGATAACAATGGTTTTCCATAAAGAATCACTGAGAAATATCTTCATAATATTGACGATAATAAGACGGTCGCATTTCCTCTCTAAAGTTTCTGGGTAAATCTGAGTCAGTTTTGATTAGAAACAGCTGCATCCTGTCTTGTAGACGGGATGATGAAGCAGTGACAGGCTGGTTAGTTTAGATTAAGCTGGTTTATCATTATCATTATTATTATTACTATTATCATTTAGGAAGAAGACCCTCTTTTAAACAAATTCTGTTGAATATAATGGCAGAATATATAAGATTAATTCGCTGAATTCTACCATTTTATTCAACAGTATTATTATATATATATATATTTTTTTGGGGTCTATCACAGTCCTCCAATTCGACTGGGTTGTATTAATAGTGTGAGGTTCCGGGTTGCATCCTGCCTCCTTAGGAGTCCATCACTTTTCTTACGATGTGCAAATAGACCAGACGTGACGTTGATTGACAAAATCAAGAAGAAAGTATCACTCATTGATGTCGCAATACCATGGGACACCAAAGCTGAAGAGCAAGAGAGGAAAAAATGGATAATGTATCAAGACCTGAAAATAGAAATATGAAGGATATGGGATATGCCAGTGGAAATTGTATCCATAATCATAGGAAAAGTAGGCACGATCCCAAAATCCCTGAAAAGGAATCTGGAAAAACTAGCGGCTGAATTAGTTCCAGGACTCATACAGAAGAGTGTGATATTAGATTATTATTATTATTATTATTATTATTATTATTATTATTATTATTATTATTATCGGTGACTCAAGCCTTACTATGAAAGCTAACTCCAAAGTGGTACTGAAGTCCATAACAAATTGTCCACGCACTATTAAAATTACAAAAACCAGGATTAAATCATTTGGATATAATATTAATTTTATTTAGAAAATATTCTTAATTAATTTTCATTTTCTCATCTTATTCTCACCGACAGATGAAACACTTAATACTTTAAATATAGTGCTTGAAATCAGAAGTATAATAATATACATTTGATTTCAGAATAATATTCAGTAAGAATACAGACCGACGGTACAATGGTGAATAAATAGTAATGATTTTTTAAGATTCTGGATTAATACATAATATAATTAATAAATAAAATAAAAATAAAATACATCTTATCTCAAATTACAGCCCAGTGAAAATGCAGACAGTATGCAACGAGCCGACGAAAATAGTGACAATTTACACTCGTAATAATAATAATATAATGATAATAATAGCCACTTACCCAGGCACGTAACGCAAATGAATTATCGCCTGAATATCAGTAACCCCCTACCCCACCCCTACCCACCCCTCCCTCCCTTCCCCCGCCCCTTCTCGCTTTTTGTGAATTGTGATCCAAACATGTCCAGTTGATTAGCTCTTACGCCGAGGACAAATCTATATCCATAATGCAATTAAGTCAGCAAATCTCTCAGACACGAGGGTGCTTCGACAGTAAGAGTGAGCGAGAAGTCGAGAATACTTGTGAAAAGGGGGAAAACGAGAAAGATAAAAGAGGGATGAGAGAGCGAGAGAGAGAGTAGAGAGAAGAAGAAGAGCGGATGAGAGTGTAATATGTGATTGCGCCTGTAGGAAAATGAAGATATTTCTTTATTATGTATATTTCCATATATATATATATATATATATTATATATATATATATATATATATATAGTATATATAAAGAGAGAGAGAGAGAGAGAGAGAGAGAGAGAGAGAGAGAGAAGGAGTCTCCCGGCTACTAAGCAGGTCTATAAGGAAGGGGCTGGAAGCGCGATATCCATGTTTCTTGACCCCAGGTGGGTTGCAGAAAATGTGTCACAAAAGTTTGGGAATTGGTTGGAAGGATAAAGATTGCCTCCCAAGCATAATATGAAAACAACTTCATGGTGATATTTGCTTTGATTTAGTATTAAGTAAGACGCACGAATGTGGAGGGACTATTGGGAAGAACCGAGATGATGAGGATGGTGAGATGGATTGCTGGAATATCATTACTGGAAAGGAGGGAGAGTCAAGATTATAAGAAGAATGTGTGGTATATGTAATGTAAAGGAGGAAGCTAATCTGAGATACTTTGGCCATGTAATAAGAAGAGAGGAGGTGGAACCAATCAAGAGAGCTAAGAACATGTCAGTGAAGGGGGGAGGGGGGTGGGGGGGGGGAGGAGTGGTGGTGGCCACCAGCGGATCAGATGGATGGGTGGGTGTGGTGAGGAGGGATATGGGTGAGGTGGAACGGTGGCGGGGGAAGCGGGGGCGATGGGGGGTAAGAAGATGTAAAGAATCGAAATAGATGGGAAAAAGTTAACTCCAGCGGCCGACCCTGCTATACAGTGGGATTAATAAGGTCGAAAGAAGAAGATGTAAAAATACTGTAGGACTTTTGGGTTATTTATTTAACCAGGTACGGAAATTCAATTAGATAAGGTAATTTATCTAAGTGTACATCTAATTCAAGTGGTTTTGAGTTATGTGATTAACTGTCAGAAAATATATTCGAACCAAGAAATTTATTGACATGTAAGTCTGTTTATAGTCTTTTTGGGTCTCGAGATTAACCAGGTAAAGAAATTTACTTAAATATAGAAATTTATTTAAGTATACATCTATTCAAAATGGGGCTCATTTGATTACAAAGTCTGCAGGTTAATGACTGCAGTATTATTTGTTGAAAGTTTTCATAATATTTTTTTTTTTTTTTGCAATGTATGGCGAGTCATTCATTTTTGTTAGTACTTTATTTTTTGTAATGGAGTGTGCAGGTTACTTATTGTTTGTTAAAACGATTTTTTGTAATGCAGTGTGAAGGTTATTTATTGTTTGTTAAAAAAAAATTTTGTAATGCAGTGTGAAGGTTATTTATTGTTTGTTAAAACTTTATATTTGGAATGCAGTGCGTAGGTTATTTACGGTTTGTTAAAACTTTATTTTTCCTTGCCAATGCAGTGAGGCATAGTTTACTCAATTGGTTTGTTAATTTAATTTTTTAATTTTTTTTTATGTAATGCAGTGAATTGTTGAAGCAAGCCGTGCTTGGCACGGCCCCATGCAGGTATACAAAGGGTCAGGTGACGATGGAAGAGCGAATTGTAAACACAGTTGAGTACATCTACTGGATGCAGGTACCTTTTAATAGTCGATGATAAAGCCGAATTAATTATTATTATTATTATTATTATTATTATTATTATTATTATTATTATTATTATTATTATGGGGGTGATTCTCTAGCGCTCATCGTTCATTGGCTGGCGCCCTTACCACATAATCTAGGTAACTGCATTATTATTATTATTATTATTATTATTATTATTATTATTATTATTATTATTGCCTGCTGTTGAACTCATAGCTATTTCCATCGCATCTTTAAGAAAAACTTCTTACATTACCCAAATTTAGTGTGTATGTGTGTGTGTGTTTTTTTTTAATAAAACTTTAATATACATGAAGGCGTAAAGTAATGTACTATTAACATAAGTACACGCTAACTGGCATCAATTTCACGAGGTTTTCCTGTACCGGAGAGAGAGAGAGAGAGAGAGAGAGAGAGAGAGAGAGAGAGTTCTTGGCTAGTGGAAGACTTGGTCAAAAGTGAAAGAGAGCATTAAACGGCTAGTTGTGTATGTGTGTGTGTGTATGTGTGTGTGGTTGGTTGTTGGAGAAGGGGGTCCTAGGATTGGATTTGTAATGGGCCGGGGGCTGGGGGTCAAGGGGATGGGGTGGGGAGAGGGAAGGGGGAGGGAGAGGGGGACGAGTAACAGAGGAAAAGGACCACTGAGAGAGTTTAAGGAGGGGAGCATAAAACAAGAGAAGATTTATGTCGTCACAGGTCACACACACACACACACACATTCTACTCCGGCGCGGCGCCCTTTGAAGTGTCAGCCGCCTCCTGCCCAGGGCACCGCGTCCGAAACGCTTGCCAATCTGGGATCTCTGGACGTCGCCGCCGACCGCCGACGACTGTCTCCTTCAATTGTTTGGACGACTTTGGGCTACAACCGATTTTTTTTTTTTTTTTTTTTCATGTGGTGCAGTTTTTCATTGCGGTATTTTCCTGGTTGGAGTGACTGAATGGGAATTAGTCAAGGAGGATTTTTTGATGACAACGACGAGGATAATAATAATAATAATAATAATAATAATAATAATAATAATAATAATAATAATAATAATAATAATAATAATAAAAACAAATTTTTTGTTCTTTACTCAACGTTGGATGGAGTTTGATAACAACAACGAGAAGAGCATTAATAATTATAATAATAAAAAAAAATGATATAATAATTATAATTCTATGAACTTTATTTAAAGTTTGGTGGAGTTTGATAACTACAACGAGAGCAGCATTAATAATAATAATGATAATAATAATAATAATAATAATAATAATAATAATCTTTATTTCAGCCCAAGGCTATAATATACCGTTAAACACGAGAGATGTATAAAACAGTTCACACAGGAATCCATATTTTATATTTGCAATCGAAGTTATTGGAAACGTATGTACGAATGTCGTGAATTTTTTACACAATATTCAGCAATGTTGGAGTAGTAGGTACATTATGCAAGCAAAATTGAGTCTACGTCAATTATCATAATTAAATGTAAAACATATGTTCTATAATCTGATGAGAAAACAGAGTGGCATGTATCCAAATATGAATTTTGAATGCACATATGTATACGCTGAAT
The DNA here is from genome assembly GCF_015104395.2 of Macrobrachium nipponense. Classification (NCBI taxonomy): domain Eukaryota; kingdom Metazoa; phylum Arthropoda; class Malacostraca; order Decapoda; family Palaemonidae; genus Macrobrachium; species Macrobrachium nipponense. The sequence continues at coordinate 50,244,124 of NC_087217.1, read as the reverse complement.
GAACAACTAAGCCTTCGTAATATTATTGTTAAATTTCAGTTTAGTGTAAATGCAGTTTGCACACCATACATACATACATATCATATATATATATATATATATATATATATATATATATATATATATATATATATATATATATATTATATATATATGTGTGTGTGTGTGTGTGTGTGTGTGTGCGGTGTGTGTGTGTGTACAAATGTTAATAGGAGGATCCATAAGTTTGTATCTCGTTGTAGCATGATTCAGTTATCATTTTATATATATATATATATAATATATATATATATATATGTGTGTGTGTGTGTGTGTGTTGTGCGTGTGTGTGTGTGTACAAATGTTAATAGGAGGATCCATAAGTTTGTATCTCGTTGTAGCATGATTCAGTTATCCATTTTAGATATATTATATATATATATATAATATATATATATATATATATATATATATATATATATATATATATATATATATTATATATATATAGGCGATATAAAAACACCGTATCGTGCTTCTAAGAAATCAATGGAAGGATCCACAGTAATATCCTTGTTTATCCAGAGGATATATATTTGTGGGAATATTTACAAAGGAGGATGGACGAAAACTTTAATCATTGTAAATATTCCCACAAGTATATTTTATCTGGATAAACAAGGATATTACTGTGGATCCTTCTATTGATTTCTTAGAAGCACGATAGGGTGGTTTTTTATATTGCATTTATACATATATAATATATATATATATATATATATATATATATATATATATATTATATATAAAATGATAACTGAATCATGCTACAACAGAATATACTTATGGATCCTCCTATTAACATTTGTACACACACACCACACACACACACACGCACATATATATATATATATATATATATATATATATATATATATACCATATGGCCACATCTATGTAGTTTATTTCTAGTGTACGCTGATAGGTCTAACTATTATAGTTAAATGCATTCTTGTCTCAACAATTATGTATCGTAGAACTGATACGAAAATAAGGTACAGGGAAAGCATAAGTTTGTATCTCGTTGTAGCATGATTCAGTTATCATTATAAATATATATATATATATATATATATATATATATATATATATATATATATATATATATATATATATAGATTGTATGTATGTATGTATAAGCGAATCATGCTACAACAAGATACAAACTTATGCTTTCCCTGTACCTTATTTTCGTATCAGTTCTACAATACATAATTGTTGATGCAAGACTGCATTTAACTATATTAGTTAGACCTATCAGCGCAATATAAATAAACTACATAGATTTGGCTATATGGTATCAGGATGTGCTTGCTAAATAACTTAATATACAAATAGGAATGCCCGATCAAAATATATGGTTTGGGGAAAAATATATGTATATATTTATAGTTGTATCTGTTTTTTATCACGTTAGTTTTCGTTTACAATGCTTTAAAAGACTTTATGATTCCCATAATACAAGTCCCCGTACGTAATGTATTTTGGTTTTTATGATGGCGTTTAATTGAAATGACTCAACGTTAGTATCATACTTTCGTCGCGCTGTGAAATTCTGTCGCATTTAGATAGCGCAGGCCAAAGTGTGACTGCTACTGCTGCTGCCATCTACCGTCAGCGCTCAATAACTTATTTCAAGGAGCTTGGAGGAAAGAGCCCTCTCAGTTGTCACCATCATCCTTGGCTGTTCCTACACACGATCAATTTTTTCGTCAATTAATTGATATCAATTTATTGACGTCAATGAATTGATGGAGAAATTGACCGTGTGTAGGGGACATTGATATCAATTTAATTGAAACAATTTCATTGAATCAATTCATTGAGAGATCAAAGATCCTTTGATATTTATTGATGGGTCTTCAATAAAATTGATCGTGTGTGGGCAAAGCATCAATATATTGATCAATAAATTAGTGTTTTCCCAGCAGTGAAAGAGTCGTCATCGTAATCAAGGCTGAAAAGAAGAAAGAAAGTGAGCGTAAAATGATGATGGAGATAATTGACGTTTACAGATCCTTACCGGCCTTGTGGAAAATAAAATCCGACGAGTACAGTGACAAGGAGAAAAAGGCTGACGCATATAAAATATTGTATGGAAAATACAAAGAACATTATCCAAATGCTAGTTCCCTTTAACAGAGATACCATTTCTTCGCCCACTTACTCCTCTTCTTTCGCTTTGGAGTGTCCAGAGCAAGCACTTTTCCAAGAGCCACAGATGCTTTCATCTCGAAGTTATGAATCAAACTGAAAATTGAAGTAAAATCATTGACCGTGTGTAGGCACAGTGATTTCCTCAATTTCATTGTCGTCAATAAATTTATATCAATTAATTGACGAAAAAATTGATCGTGTGTAGGGGCCTTTTAAGTCTCACCTTCGTTGGGATTGAGAATAACATCAACATCGCCGTCCGCATCATGCAAAAGTTCAGTGTTTGAAAACAGTGCTAAGTAGTTTATCGGATTTTGACTTTTGTACTTCTTGGATGACTTCTTCAGTTGAGTAAGTCTATTTTATTTTGTGTTGCGTGCTTTGCTAATGCTTACATTTGTTATTTCTCTTCGTTTCTTGTAACTATCGAGTTGGGATGTAAAGTTTCATTTGCTCAGTAATTTGTGTTAAGATGTCCTAGTCTTAACATTTTTCAGTCTTGATATTGTACCTAAGATTTAATAGACTTATTCAAGTAGTGTTGCTTTTTCAGGTTTCTAGTATGACGTACACTTCAGCCAAACCGAGACTGGACTACTTTGGGCAATGGTACTATGAGGGCCTCTTGGTAACTGTATTTTTCATTCCGAAATACCGGGTAAGGAACATTCCTTTTAGGCCACTCAGACCAAAAATTGTGCAAGCTAATCCTCCCCTCTCAGGAACGGGGCCCCTGAAGTGGGGGAGAAACCCCTCTGACGTAAAGTAGGCTTTTTGGGGTCCTTTACATTAACATGCTTGTCTGAGAGATTTTCCAATATCGCGTGTCGAAGCTACCAATATCCAAGTGTTTACACTTGGTCATTGGTCGTTTTGACAAGTCCTAGAGGCAAATCTCTCGGACAAGTACTTTAATGTAGAATACCCTTTTGTCTAGTGTACGTCAGAGGGGTGCTTGCACAAAAAAAAAAAAAAATTCTTAGTACTTGGTTTTTGGCCGCTCTAAAGCTTAGGAGATTTAATTAGGTTTTAATTATACTATTATAAAGCTTTTCTTTGGGTTTCAACTACAAAGTTTGGCTTTAGGTTAGTTTCAGCTTTATTAGCAGTTTAACTTGGGGAAGTTCGTAGCTTAGAATGTCAGTTGCATTGTTAAATTGATAGCTTATTACTAAACTATCTGATCCTATTAAAAGTTTAGGGAAAGTTCTGTAGTACCATGCTGCCTAGGATTTTTCTAAGTTTTATTGAGTGACTTAAAAGAATTTTGGCTTTAATAAATTTTACTTTTTCAGGGTCTACGTGTGTGGATGGAAGAATACTTCAATTGAATAAGTACTTACTTGGACTAAAGCAGTTTTAGCATAGTTACTATACTATGAGGTTAGATCCTCTGCAGAACTGGGTTGAACATCTAGAATGAAAGTGCCTTTAATGCAGCGTGGCTTCCAGCAAGTGTCACGTTATGGAAGTAGCTGGAACGAGCTACTAGTTTCCTCATCTTGACTTCCAGCAAGTTTCTCGTTATGGAAGTAGCTAGAAAGAGCTACTAGTTTCCGCAACTTCGTTTCCAGCAAGTCTCACGTTATAGAAGTAGCTGGAAGGGGCTACTAGTTTTCGCATCTTGGCTTCCAGTAAGTCTCGGCTTATGGAAGTAGCTTTAACGAGCTACTAGTTAAATCTTGAGAAACAAATTTGTAATAAATAATGAATTTATTATTGGAATCTTCGAGTTTGATATTTACGCTGATGTCCTCTTAAAATCTTTAAGGGTTATAGTCTGAGTTTATCTCGTGACAAGAATGGCTAAATGACTTGATTGTCATGTCTGACAAACTTAACTTTATAATTCAATTCAATTATCAAAGGTGAATGAATTGTTCAAAATTGCATTTATAAGTCTCCTTCTTTAGCTTGTGAAACTTCTCAACTTTTATAGCCTAAAATACTGTTAATTGAATTTAACTTCGGAGTCGATATGCATGTTGGGGACACTTCGGAGTCGATAATATGAAACTGAAGTATTTGTAAAACTGTCCTAAATTAAAGTTTTGCATATCTCCTAAAGCCGAGGGGTAAAAGGTTCACTTTAAAAAAAAAAAAAAAAAAAACTATAAAAAAAACTTGCTGAAGACTGATAATGCACTGGTTGAAAAATAAAATTCTTGTTTGCTATTCTGCTATGTTTTAACCATTGTAGAATGGCGAAAAAAGTTCACTCTTGACATGGTACGGAAGTCACGTAAAGCTGTTGGTCCCGTTGCTGAATAACCACTGGTTCCATGCAACGTAAAATCACCATGTAAACAAACGAAACAAAGTACTGTGGAATCTAATTGGGTCTCTGTTTAAAATAAACCTCGCACTAGAATAGTTCCATGTCTGCGAAGGGTATTATAAAATTAATATGACAAATTCGTTAACTTCGTTATCAAGGGTTTTCTCTCCATGCAAAAAAGAAAAAGCATCAGTCACTTGTTCATTAAGTTTAATCCTTTATTACGTTCATTTTAAAGCCATCGCTTTTGCTGGGTTGGTAAGATAGATGGAGGGTGTACTTGGGCTCACACTTGGACTTCAGTCCTGAAACTTGGAATTCAGTCCTGAGAGTGTTATGGGAAAGTAAATTTCATAAAACTGGTCATTTGGACAGCTATGATTAGTGACAGACTACTGCTTGATTGACCAGTTAAATACCACTATGCTAGTCATGTTCACCTAAAGGTGCGTCCACACGGTTGAACAATGTCCGACGGACACACATTGTTACCATATTCTAGGCGAAGCAGGATGACGTCATAAGCGGAGAAACGATGGAAGTAGATCTGGCAACAAACAGTAGTACCAGATGAGTTGCATACCAGTGTTTTTACTCTGCTCACAAGGCAAAGATCGTCAGACAATTGTTAATCGGTAACAATGTTTGTCCGGCGAATATTGTTCGACAGTGTGGACGCACCTTAATGGAAACTTAATTTGTTAGTCTTGGGGGCACGAATCTTTAGTCACAGCTTGAGTTTACCAAGAAAATCTTGCAAGGAGAGTAATGGTTGTTCTTGACAGCTAAGTTGATTCACCCGCTTGTCTTTCGCAAGAGGGACCCATTATAATTTTTCTATAACCAGGGGGGAATTGAGTTCATGTCAATGGTAGAAATATGGACGAATAATTTGTGGAGTCTTGGCAAGGTAGTGTTTAGTAGTTACAACATTAAGGAAATTCAGTCATGTACATGATTAAAATTCAATAATGTAGGTATATGTGGCTTCATCAGATATTGTGCAAGGAATTAGTGCACGCATAAATGTTCAAGAAGTATGGGAAACGAGAAAGCTACTATGAGATTCAGGGTCTCTGTAACACGGTTTTTTGGACTTTGCTCCTTGTCAAAGCATCGGATGTAGCTGAAAGTTGACATATGTATATTTTACAACCACACACAAATCTTGTCAGCATTATCAATAACCTAAACCCGATAGTTTTAATTTTTATAGAGTAAAAATGATCTAGCCGACGCCATGGCCAATGATTACGAGCCAAGAGTCGAAAAGCATTCATTACTTAAGCAAGGTAAACAAACACCTTTTGACTAAATGTTGCCCCGCCCATCCACCAGACAGAAATTCCATCGGCTCTGAAACCCAAAGACTTTATGAATGGCGGAACGATACATAGATGTGGGTGAGGTATCAGTGCTAGCGTAGTAATACTACTGTAGCAGTAGTGCCGCAACAGTATAGCAGTAATATACATGAATTAAACGTTTAGGCCAACTGCTGGGATCCTTGAGGATCATTTAGCACTTCTTACAACTACTCGAGAAATTAGTTTTTATAGCCAGAAGTTAAATTTTCTAATCCAACAATGCCCATGGTAGCCTTCAGTGTTATCCTGAATTATAACGAGGCGAAAGTGGGTGGAGCCTCATGAAGTCACCATTCTGACGATAATTATTGGTGAAGGTTTAAAGCCAATATACGGTACCGGCTATTTTTTTTCAGTAAATAGGTAGATAGCCAATAAATAAAAATTGCTTGACATTGGATATAGCAGTTATCAAATCAAGCTTGTCTACTATGTTTTTGATAATTACCAACCATTCCTTACATCTTGTCAATCTGATTGTTACCTATAAAGTAGACTGTAATTTCTTTGGAAACTTATTTTGGGAGTTAGACTAATAATCGAAGTGTTCTTATATTTATTAACATATTTTGTTGATTTGTTCATTATGACAATTATCAGTGGAGAGGTTCCAGAGTTCATAAAGGTGTACTGCTTTGCTTGTATTGAAATTTGTATGTCATTGTTACCAGAGGTTTAGCCTTCGTTACATATAGCCAATCATCCATCGAGAAAGAGGGAAGAAATGCTGTCATTGTTGCCAGAGGTTTAGCCTTCGTTACATATAGCCAATCATCCATCGAGAAAGAGGGCAGAAATGCTGTCATAAGTTCCGTAACGAGTGCGTTCGAAACCTTTTCTCTGAGTAAGTTGGCCCGTCTTCAAAAAAGGTCACTTTTACATTATAAGTACCAAATTTATTCAACCTACGTAGTGCAGAGTACACTCAAAATTTATGTGTTGATATAATATGTATTCTGAATAAGCGTTATATTTATGAAATGCATAGATAAAAAGTTATTGCGAAAAAACCGTGTTACAGAGGCCCTGAATCTCATAGTAGCTTACGTAATTTCATGATTGCACAAAAATGAATATCTTTGCTGGTAAATGTGCCGGACATGAATTTAGTTTCCATTTTTTGTTATAGTAATGTGTTTGGAACGAATGTTGTCGACTTAGTTTCTCCTTGACATCACACAATTAGGGAAAAGGTCTGCTGGTAATTGGTTAAAGATAACCTTTTTTTTCGGGCATTCAAGGTCATTAAGGTACTTGCCTAACATTTTCGCTGAAATATAATAAAACTTAAGTTTAAAGACCAGAATGATAAAACATATTGAGCCTATTATAAAGGTGAAAACAAAAATGTTTGTATCTTATATATAAACAAATAAATATATGTAAAACGTATGACCAATACTCCTCCTCCTACTGCCCCCTTCCTACCCTTACCCTCCACCCCCGACAGCCACCCGACTCCAACCTCCCCCCACCGCCCCCCCCCCCCCCCAACGCCCCACACCTGCAAAAAAACCCACAGATGCATAGTTAAAAAAAAATTACTGGTTATCAGGACCTGCCGTCATGCATTAATTCAAATATTTTAGGGGAGACGCATGCAAATCTTCTTATGCCTGTAGGCATGAGAGAGAGAGAGAGAGAGAGAGAGAGGGTCACGAAGGCCCTAATTAAGAATGACGAGGGGCGGTTACGACCTCCCGTAACAAGGCACCTGCAGTTGGAGTACGTCCTCCATGGCTCACACTTGACTGGTGTTATTATTATGGGAAGAGAGAGAGAGAGAGAGAGAGAGAGAGAGAGAGAGAGAGAGAGAAGTCTAAAAGTCCTCACCAGACAAATACGAGACATCGTTATAGTTTTACCACTTGAACCACCTTTAATAAATGGATTATTACAGATTAAGTGAGAGGGAGAGAGGCAGCAGGTCTTAAGAGAGACCTACCTCTCTCTCTCTCTCTCTCTCTCTCTCTCTCTCTCTCTCTCTCTCTCTCTCGTTATAATTTTGCTGCCCGAACTAACTTGTTTGATCCGAATATTGTGGTTTTAGAGAGAGAGAGAGAGAGAGAGAGAGAGAGAAAGGGTAAGAATGTCCTAGAGCACTCACTAGAAAAATAGGGGACATCGTTACAATTTCACTGCTTGAGCCATCTTTATCAAATGGAGTATTATGAATTCAGTCGGAGAGAGAGAGAGAGAGAGAGAGAGAGAGAGAGAGAAGGTAAGTCGAAAAGACCCCTCCAGACGCACGTGACATCGTTAGAATTTTACTGCTTGAACTATCTTATATGAACTGAATATTGTGGATTCAGAGAGAGAGAGAGAGAGAAGAGAGAGAGAGAGAGAGATTGTGTGTGTGTGTGTGTTACAATTTTCATCTTCAACTGTCTTAAACAGGCAAATTCTCTCTCTCTCTCTCTCTCTCTCTCTCTCTCTCTCTCTCTCTCTCTCTCTCTATGCCTAAGACTTAATGTTCTAAAATCTCTCTCATTTTTTTTACGTTTTTAATCTAGAGAACTGCCACTTATTCCCCAGTTATAACACTTTCTCTCTCTCTCTCTCTCTCTCTCTCTCTCTCACATTCATTTTCTATCTTGGTTCATTTGTTTGCTGCTGTTGACGCTTTGGTTGCTTATCAGGCGTTGTTGTTGCTCTTGTTATTGTTGCTGTCCTAGAGGGTTTTATTTTACATGCTGTTGTTGTTGTTGTTATTGAGTTGAATTACTTGTGAATGGGAAGTTGTTTTTCTTGACAGTTTAGTTGCCTGTGTATTATGGTTAAATTTGAGTTCCTTTATTGTTTCTGTTGGTGTTGTTGCTACTGTCGTTCTTGGGGTTTTACTTCATATGTTGTTGTTGTTCTTGACTGTTAAATTGCTCGTATGTTGTTGTTATTAACAGTTTAGGTGCTTGTATGTTATTACATTTTAGTTCATATGTTGTTTCTCTTGTAGTTGTGTTGACCGCTTGGTTACGTAATTGATCCTGTTGTTGATGTTGCTACTGTTTTAATCCTTCATATGATTTTGTTGCTGTTGTTTCCATTGACCGTTTTGGTCGTGTGGCTGTTTGTATTTTATAATGCTGTTATTTTTCATTCGTACGTTAGTGTTGTTGACAGCAAAGCCGTTTGAAAGGAGGTTGCTGATGTTTAAATTCATTTAAAAACAGCATCATTTTGATATCGAGATTTCATGCTGCATAAGATTCATTTTTTGTTTGTCTCTATTTTGATTTTAAGCTTTATCCAATATTCAGGAAAATTCACAGACATACACATACACACACACACACACACACACACACACACACATATATATATATATATATATATATATATATATATATATATATATATATATACTATATATATATATATATATATATATATATATATATATATATATATATATATATATATATAGATATATATATATATATATATATATATATATATATATATAGTATATATATACATATATATTCCTTCTTACGGACACAAGAACATGAAAAAAAAACAATTTATGAACTAAAGGTCATTACCTTAACCTTCTCAATCTCGCCCAATGCAGGAAGGAATAAGGAGAAGGAAGGAAAAAAAAAGAAATCGACCTTTCGCCATCAACAATAAAAACCCTTAAGGAAAATATCCCTTTCGCTCCCGAAGGTGAATCGATAAAAGTTACAGTTGAAAATCAAAAGGAAAGAGGGAAGTTACCCTCCCCACCCCGGCCAGCAAAAGCAGCAGCAGCAGCACCGTACCTTTTGTGTGTGGAGAGAGAGAGAGAGAGAGAGAGAGAGAGAGTTAGAGTTGCTGGCTGGGGATCCATGTATGTTTCGGGATGATGATAAAGTTAAGTGTTTGAGGCGGTTGGTCTTTGAAGTGAGGTTCCCGGAGACGTGAGGTGGGCGGGACTCCCCGGCTAATTTGGTGACCTCCGATGGCCCCCGATAAGCCCGATTTACGACCCGAGCCGGGCTTGAGGAAAGGTGTTGAGAGCCTTGTTGTTGCGTCCTGGCTTTCAGTGATATTTTACCTGCTTCGTTAGTGCCCTAGGTATCCGGGGGGAGGGAGGGGGTATCACCCAGGGTGGGATGGGAAGGAGAGGAGATCGAGTCTAGGAAGGTGGAATACCGACCGACTCGGGAGGGAAGGACCCTGGATTACTGGATAGGGGGACGGGTGTTGGAAGGGAAGGGGTAGGGGACATGGAACACAATAGGATGAGGGATCTATTCCTGCAGGATAGGGGTTGGAAAGGGGACTGAATGGCGTTTATATATAGATGAATTGCGGTGAAATGGATATGAATGCGATCATTATAAACGATTACACGATCTGAGGGATGTAGGACAAATGTACCGAGCAGGGGTGAAAGAGGGAGAGAGAGAGTGGGGCAGGGGAGAGAGAGAGAGAGAGAGAGAGAGAGAGATAGAGAGAAAATTAATCTTTCGTGTGCCTAAGTATTTCTTCAAATCACTAGAACAACAACTTCTCACTCACAAGTAATTCAACTCAATAACAACAACAACAGCATGCAAAATAAAACCCTCTAGAACAGCAACAATAACAAGACCAACAACAACGCCTGATAAGCAACCAAGCATCAACAGCAACAAACAAATGAACCAAGATAAAAATGAATGAGAGGAGAGTGAGAGAGAGAGAGAGAGAAGGGGGGGGGGGAGAAGTGTTAAAACTGGGGAATAAGTGGCAGTTCTCTTGATAAAAAGGTAAAAAGAGGGAGAGAGAGAGAGAAAGAGTGAGAGAGAGAGAGAGAGAGAGAGAGAGAGAGAGAGAGACGTAATCTTACATGTCTAAATATTTCTTCAGTTCATCGTCTACTTTCGTTGATTAACTAAAAAATCTGAGAGACGAACGATGTACAGAGAGAGAGAGAGAGAGACAGAGACAGAGAGAGACTTAATCTTTCATGTGTCTAAATATTTCTTTAGTTCATCGTCTATTTTTGCTGTTTAAATAAAAAAAAATCTGAAAGACGGACGATGTACAGAGAGAGAGAGAGAGAGAGAGAGAGTGAGAGAGAGAGAGAGAGACTTAATCTTTCATGTGTCTAAATATTTTTTCAGTTCATCGTCTACTTTCGTTGGTTAACTAAAAAATCAGACAGACAGACAGACAGACAGACAGACAGACAGACAGACAGACAGACAGACAGACAGACAGCTGACTGACTTAATCTTTCATGTGTAAATATTTCTTTAGTTCATGGTCTACTTTCGACGGTTAACTAAAAAAATCTGAGAGACGGTCGGTGTACAGACAGAGAGAGAGAGAGAGAGAGAGAGAGAGAGAGAGAGAGAGAGAGTTAATCTTTCTGCGCCTAGAAATTCTAAAAGGATAAAAAAAATTTGTTTTTGCAATTTAACAAATACATGATAGCCGACAATTAAATTATACTTTGACCTAAGTCCTACTTGAAGTAACGGACATAAACAACCTGCAAAGTCTCAATGTGTATAGATAAACAATAGCTGCAGAATGTAACAGATTCCCCCCCTAACCCCATTAGCCGCCCCCCTCCTCCAAAAAATCACACACTCACACAACTTAAATAGAAAAAAAATGGCAACAAAACCTCCTTTTTTGCTTGCTTACCAGTTTTAAAACTGGCAGGGCTGTCGAAAGGCGGAGGCGGTTGGGGTGGGCCATCACCCTCCGGCTCAGATACTACATGCTTGTATCTTGACAATTTTATGGCACAGGCGCTGTTTCCGCAGGCACTTCGAGGAATCGCATTTCAGAGAGTATGTGATACTGAGTTGGTTGATATTATATAGATATATATACATATATATATATATATATATATATATATATATAATATATATGGTAATATATATATATATATATATATATATATATAATATATGTATATAGTTATATACATATATCTATATATATATTATATATATTAATATTATATATATATATATATATATATATATATTATACATAGATATATAAATATATCATATATATATATATATATATATATATATATCTATATATATATATATATATATATATAATACACACACACCCACACACACATATATATTTCATATATATATATATATATATATAAATATATATATATATATATATATATATATATATATATATATATATATATAGATATATATATATATATTTGGGATATATATATATATATATATATATATATATATAAATATATATATATATATATATATATATAAATATATAGATATATATATTTATATATATATATATTTATATATATATATATATATATATATCATATATATGTGTGTGTGTGTGTGTTTACATATGTACGTATATTGATATATAGGAATGTACATTCTATTTTTCCTTTCATAATTTTAGGGTTATCTTTATTATTTAACTGTCACAAAATAATAATAAGGATAATAATAATGATAATGATGATGATATCCATTATTCCAGCTCGGGGACATATAAAAAAATAGCAAGGGCATAAACAATACAGTACATAAAATACATGCTCCCGAGAGAAAAAGTTATACAATATGTTTAACTATTCTAAGAACTGGCAAATCATCACTGAAGATCTATGTGCTACGTCATTGTTCCAAAATTAATATGTAAGTCGTTTTACATTTGTAAACAAAGTAAAAAAATAATGAACGTAATCATACCTTTTTTTCATTTACACCTCTAATCAAGGGTGAAGTGACCTCAGGTAATCTTGGAAACTAAGGTACTTTTTACAATTGACCATAAATCATGTTACTCTCTTGTAGCTACAATATTTAGTTTTCTCTGCATGTGCAGTTTACATTTTCAAATGGTCTAAACCGTGAAAAAGTGTATTATAATCATCATTATCACCAAAAAATCGATAACCTTATTCAATGTCATTCCTCACCAAAACAGACTAAACATCACCGGACGAGGGTACGCGCTGGCATAAGGCCCATTGAACGTTAACTAACCAACGTACCTTCGGAATACTTCGTAGTTGTTATACCTGGTATCGATACAAGGGGGGCCAGCCCCTAGCCCTTCGTCCCAAGGTGTCACCCGAGTAGAAACAAAGAAAGCACTTGATGCGTGTGTGTGTTTGTGTGCAAAAAAACAGTTTTATGGCCGCTGCAAATCCACCTAAACATGCACAGTTGCTCTGTCAATCTGCCAGGATTGCGGTAGAATGCACAGAATGCAAGTGGCGGTCAGAATTGCACATATTTTCTCCTTAAGCAATCCGGGATCTCAGCACCTTCCAGCTGGGACGTTTACGGCTTTTTATTGGAATCCGGCTGTTTTCCGACGTTTCCCCTCCATTGTCGTGTTTATGTTTGGCCCCGTGTACGTGTGTGTGTGCGTGTGTGTATTGTCGGGCCAAACGAGGACAGGAATGCTAAAGGAAAGTCAGAGAGAGAGAGAGAGAGAGAGAGAGAGAGAGAGAGAGAGAGAGAATATACACTTATTGCGATTTAGTTCACTGTAAAAGCATAAAAGCGTCTTGTTTTCAACATTGTCTGAGGTCACCTTCGCATTGACTAATTGAGTTGAAGAGGTACGATTTCTCTCGATTTGCCTTTGATCGCAAATGCAAGACCACACACACACACACAGAGAGAGAGAGAGAGAGAGAGAGAGAGAGTACGCTCGACTACCTACATGTCAACACTTAAAGTAAGTGAAGCGTGATGTGGGTACCTTCACCACCCAAACCGCTCATTAACACCTTTGCCACTTCTGCTGTTATCATCATTTTTATCCTCCTTTTTTTTTTTTTTACCACCAGCAGGAGCGGTAATGAATCATCACGTGAAAAATGATATTAGTAATAGCCGCCGCCATCTGCTTCATTATCATCTCGGTATCATCGACGCAAGAATCATTATCGTTGTTAATATAATGATGAGGCGTTCAATGGGGATAATAGTGGTATTATAAGTAACATGTGTGTGTACGTATACTTATATGTATGTATGTCTGTATGTATGTATGTATATATATATATATAAAATACATAAATATATATTATATGTAGATATGTCTATATATAACTAGAAACCCCCTTTTTTTTATAAATATGAAACTCACCAGCTAAACAATTCTTTTGGTTTTTCTTAGAACTGCTAATGCTCTTATAATTACTTTGCCAGTCATGAACCGTCTCAGGTCATTTACAAACGCAATCGAAAGTATTTCTCTCGGTTCTTAATCATTGCAAAGCCAGATGAATTTAAGCCAGTCAATCAGTCATATCCAAAAACTCAAATTTCCAAACTCCCTATAGCTTATAGTAGGAGGAAAAAGATAGGTAGGAGGAGGAGGAGGAGGAGGAGGGGAGAGAGGAGGAGGAGGAGGAGATGGGGAGGAGGAGGTGTAGATGGAGGACGTGGAGGTGGAGGAGGACATGGAGGAGGAGTAGGAGGAGGAGGATATCTCCCTTCTCCAGCTGTAGTGCTAAAAATTTGAGGCCAGGGTTAAGCTTATAGTAGGAGGAAAAAACAAGAGTAGGAGGAGGAGGAGGAGGAGGAGGAGGAGGAGGAGGAGGGTAAATTAGGAGGAGACCTGGCCGTGGGATTCAGCCTTCTGAAGAGGCCTGCAACTTGTCAATCACCAGAAAGAGATGCGGGAGCGGTACCCCTTGATGACAAACTCCTCGTCAGCTAACTTAGGCTAACATCTGCTTCACGCTTCGATGGTCAAATTACGTTCACACCTCTGGGGGGAGTTTCACGCACGCACACACACACACACGGAGAGAGAGAGAGAGAGAGAGAGAGAGAGAGAGAGAGAGAGAATATACACTGTTACTTTGAATTCAAGAGGTACGATTTTGCTCGATTTGCCCTTGATTGCAAATGTAAAAAACGAGAGAGAGAGAGAGAGAGAGAGAGAGATTAAAGCAGTTTACTCTTGAAGTAGTTGACTCTTAGACACAATATCTCCCAATAATCTTCGCGAAATGTTTGGTTGTAACAGTAAACTATATCCAAGTGAATGTTACGCATTTGTGCGAATGTATGTACGTATATGATTTGAATACATACGTGCGTAATACATGAACGCAAACTTATGTGGGAATGTAACGCATAATATGCACAGATTATCTCATTTTAACGACAACGAAATTATCTCGATGTCTTGCAAGAGGAATGAAGTCCTGTTCCCTACAATGAAGCGATAACTGCCCAGTCTAAAGAGACCGTTGTTGTTGTTGCCTGATTGCTAATGCAATCCTCCCCCACCCCCACACCCCCACCCCGCGCTTTCGAAACTTAACGTGCAGAGATACAGCAATATTATCGACAGTACAAGTCTTACTGTACGGCAAAACCTGAACCCCTAAGCGCCTCAGTGGCGTGATCGGTATGGTTTTGGCCTGCCACCTCGGTGGCTGCGAGTTCGATTCTCGGCATTCCACTGAGGAGTTAGAGACGTATTTCTAGTGATAGAAGTTCACTCTCGACATGGTTCGGAAGTTACGTATAAAGCCGGTGGTCCCGGCTATTCAGCCACTGATTCCATGCAACGTAAAAATACCTTACAAACAAACAAACAAACGAAGCTAAACACTGAAATTGAAGTTTGATGGCATCGGTTATAGTCTAAAACTACTTTATTTTGGTGAAGAAATCCACTGTGGTATAAGTGTAAATATTGAACACACTTCTCCGTAGGCGAGCATTCTCGAAAATTCTCGTTTGTATACATATTTCTAATATGAGTCAGATCACATTACTGTGATTCATATACACACATCGAGCTACAAATGTCCTTTAATATCTAATTCGCTCTACCTCGGATTTGTTGGTTTCGATGGTTCGCGCCCCTGAGCCGACAAATCTCTTATCGACTAAAAAATTTCCCTTCGGTTAAAAATATATGAAAATATATTAATTCCGAGGTAGATTGTATAATTCTAATATGTATTTACAATCACTCCACAGTGGCTCTCTTCATCATTTTTCTGATTCATGCTACTATGGACTACTTTCTTTGTACAACGAAGCCATGAGTAATAGGGTTTGCTGTACTGTAATCATGCGTTATTCTCTCTAGTACTAAAATATGTCAATATTTAACATAGAGAATTCTTGCAGATGTGATTTACTGCTTTTGAGATGTAAGTTCAAACAGCTCATGGGCTTGAATTTATCTTCTTCTCGTTGAGTTGTTCGTATATAAGCATGCATATATTCTAAATGAAAAAGTTATTGATACGTGTCACAATATATATATATATATAATATATAATATATATATATATATATATATATATATATATATATATTCTCAAGGAAGCAAGTGAGACGTCTTCTAGTAATTTCAAAGGCTTTATTAAGCGACGTTTCGGGGTCCAGCCCCATCATCACGGCTGTAAAAAGGATTAATACACATAAATATTATAAAATGACTCATCCTAATAACTAACATACATTTACAATTCATAGAAAACCTACTACAATGCTAAGGAAATTACTATCTCAAGTGAAAGGAAGAAGACGAGTGACCAGAAGAAGAAGGCAAGGTTCCAAGTCTTAAACATAGTTATGCCAGGTAAGAGGGGTAGCGGTAGTTGGATTGTTTAATTTTGGAACTATTGTTTTTATGGAAAGCGATTCGAAGACAGCAAGCTCTTGAAGAGAAGAAGGCCGTGTAATGATTTGAAAGTGTTTGTACTCTATCTATAATGAATTTGCATTTTTTTTTAATGTTCTCGAATGTTGGAGAATTCTGGTGAAGACAACCGGACATCTGTTCTATAACTCCCCCCCCCCCCCCCCCCCCCGTGGCAATCAATGCGGACTTTAAGAAGCCTACGTGAGGCCCCGACATAATTTCCCAAAGTAAATTTGGGACACGAAATTAAATAGACCGCATTGGAAGTCAGAAGAGGGCTCAGTTTTTCTTTATATTTAAATAAAGACCCAATAGTTAATGGGTTTCTTACGATTAGTTGGCCTTTTATGGCCGGGCAATGTTCACGTATTAAACGTTAACTTGGGTATAAAACGTTGCATCACTGATAAACGGGACACTAGCAAAGAAAAGCATTCTAGGAGCAGTTGGTCTGTTATTTTTCTCTATTAATTTATTATTTAAAAGCTTGTTTAAGTACTTGAAGAAAACCTTAGCTGGATAGCAGTTATCGGTGAAATACCGCCGCAAAACAGTAATCTTATTGTGAAATTCAGACCAGCCATGAGGAGAGAGAATATGCCCTGTGGAAGAGGGTATATAAAGTGTTTACTTTAAAGTTAAAACTACAAAAGCTGTAAAAATTTGTCCCTAGTCCAGCAAGTCTTTTTTCTAAAAATTGAGGTGTCAAAACCGTCTGTATTACGTGACACTTCTATATCTTAAGAAAGAGAGCTTATTATCATTTTCATAATCAATTGTAAACTTGATATTAGAGTGGGCTGAATTGGCACATTGTAAGAAGGAATCAGCCGTGTCTCTGTCTCGAAAAAGAATAAAAGTATCGTCAACGTAACGGCAGTAAAAAGAGATGATGATTATTTAGAGGGCAATTGTCCAGCAGCCGCTCCTCCAGTTCACACATAAAAATATTCGCAAAGACTGGGCCTAAAGGACTGCCATAGCCATACCATCACTTTGTACATAGGACTTCCCATTAAAAATAAAGGCAGTGTCCTGCACTGCCAAAGTTAAAAGCTTCTTAAAGTTGTCATAATTAAAACCATGAAACAGAACATCATTATTAGTAAAAATCTTGTTTAAAATAATTTGAATTGTTTCTTCCACAGGGATATTGGTGAACAGAGACTCTACATCAAGGCTAAACATAAAAATATCCGAATCTTGAGACTATTCTTTCTTTAAATTGTTCAGCGTTTTTTAATGGTATAATTATTATGAAAGAGTTCTGTTAATAGCGGCACTAAATATTTAGCCAACTTGTAATTGGGGGCGTCATAAGATGTTAAAATCTGTCTTAAAGGAACACCCTCCTTGTGTACCTTAGGAAGGCCATACATAACACCATAAATTTTGATACGTATTATTGTTAATAATTTCCTGATCCAAGAGAGATTTTAAAAACCGGTTGATTCTATCCTCACAACGGAAGATAGTGGCGAAGTCAGGACTACCCAAACATTGAAATTTAGTAGTATATATGTATATATATAATATATATATATATATATATATATATATATATATCTGTATATATAGACACATATATATAAGCATAAATCATATACATACATATTTAAATATAGTATACATATATATATATAATATGATATATATATATATATATATAATAATATATAGTATATTATGTATGTATATCTATAATATATAAATATATATTATATATACCAATATTTATATTTATAAATACAATATATATAGATATATATATATATTATAATCGTATATATAACAAATATTATACATAAAATATGCATATACATACATAATTTTTATATAAACAATATTTTTTATATATATATGAATATATATATTTATTTTAAATTTAATTATATAATATAAATATATGTATCTTATAATAATAATATATAT
>NC_087217.1:50205725-50220725 GCF_015104395.2 Macrobrachium nipponense | reverse complement strand
CCCCTGGACCACTGACACCATCGCGCACTATTTATTTTCATTTAATCTCCAGTTTTCTATAAGATTCCAGTTTTCTTTCTTACCAATAAAAGAGCTTTTGGCTTTAAATCAATCGCTCCTGTTCACCTCTCTCTCTCAACTGTCTCTCGCTCGCTCTCTCCCTCTCTCTCTCTCTCTCCTCAGTGAGTCGTCTCTCTCTCTCTCTCTCTCTCTCTCTCTCTCTCTCGAGACACAGTGATCAAGCTTTTTTTTCCTCATCTTTTTTAAATAATTGATAAACTTGAAGCAATTACTTACATCGTAGCGGGTGTGTCCGCAGCAGCACCCTGTACACGATCAAGTTTCACTCCCCTGGACAGCGCGTCCGGATCTCAGAATGTTTCGCCGCCTTCGGACCGCTCAGTCGGGAAAAAAAGAAAGAAGGTGAGTGAGCGATATTTTCTGTGGGTTGAGCGATGAGATGAGAGGCGGCCATGTGTCAGATCATTAGTGTCGTTCTCCTGATTGGTGACTCTCGCTTTACCCATCATCCCACCATTCATCATCTTAAGTGACGACATAACATCGCAATCGACCAATCATGGGGAGCTTTACAACTCTCTAAGAGCCTCCGACCAATCGCCTCGTGTTTACGGGACCAACGTGTGAAATCTAACGGGACACTTTCGACCAATCAGGGGCGGCGTTACAGGCTGCGGTGAGGTGACGTCACGCCGACTCGGGTACGAGTGAGCAGAAATCAAGAATATTCATTCAGTTAGTAGCGCTCAGTGACGGTGGACGGAAGTAGTGTCATGTGACAAATAGAGAGGAGAAGCTCTTGTGACCTGATTAGTGGTGAAATCTTCGGATGCTTTGACAGTGAAATAGTGTGCAATCCGGGCCTTAATTATAGTGATCCAAAATGCTGACGTCTAGTGGAAACCACTACGTGCGGCCAGAATATCTCAACCCAATACAGGGACACTCCATCGAGGTAAGAATGTAAACATTGCTGGTTTTGCGTGATTTTCTCGCTCGTTCGTGAAGGAAACTTTGCTGGAATTCAAGTAGCTTTTCGCGTTCTTATCCGACCTCAGGAAAATTTTAACTTGTTCTTCATCATGGAAACTCGCTGGGGCTGAGAACCAGGAACCTGTTTAAACTCTCAGTAATGTACACGTCGCCTTTTCCCTAAAAATCGATCGAACTAAGTTCGAGTCAGGAGCGACCACGTGTGTTTATCGCCTGCGATTTCCACAGTTATTCGTACATAGGGAATGTTGAAACTTGTTCAGAGTTGCAATTTAATTAATGAATAGGTACCTCATGTTGAAGTTTGTGAATTTGAGTGTGTTTTGAATTTGACAAAAGACTAAGAGATATTTCGGTGTTGTTTGATTTCAGCGTTAGGCAAATTCTAACAACTTATGTAAACAAATATATTAATATATTTGTAGTTTGCTGGTGTGTTGTACATAGAACTTTATTATTATGGCTGTACCCGAATGAAAATGTTTATGGTTGTCTGAATATTGTACGAGGCAAGATTAAATGTTTCAATGTGTCTTTCCTGTTTGCTATGTGAAGAAATATATTTTGGATATTACGAAGGCTTTTCAAACAATAGTGGTTAAGAGTTTATACAGACTTCGTTTTACAGCTTGAAATTTTTAGAACTTAAGATTACTCATATTTTCTCACAGCCGTTGAGAGGGAAAACTCTAAGCAGCATCTCATATTATTTCATCACTACTGAAGATTCCAATGCCAGGTGTTTTTATTTACGATACATTTTGTTTATTTTTATACCCAGCCGTGTCTGCTTGTCATTGTACATCAGGTTAGTGTGAAAAGAAGAAAAAAATAAAGAAAATCTTTGCTCGCAAACTGCATGCTTTTTTTTATATATATATATTTCTTGCGCCTAGAATTTGCACACATTTCTCTCTCTTTCTCCTTTCAGCTTGATGCCAAAAAGTCCCCCTTGGCCCTGTTAGCACAGACGTGTTCGTCCATCGGTGCCGATCTCTCACAGAAGGGCACCATCCCCCCTGGGGGAGAGAAGGGCAGCAGCAAAGGGAAGACCTCGCCCGGGGCGAAGTCTCCGGCGGCTGCACTTAACATTACGCCTTCCGACGAGCCCAAGAACTCCTCCAGTACCACCTCCTCTTCCTCCTCATCCTCCTCCTCTTCCTCCTTCAAGCCCTACGAGAAGAAGAAGGACGAGGACGAGACCAGCATCACGCCCAAGAGGTCGTCCCCACACACTCGCTCCCCAGGGGCGAGCCAAGCCAGCGTCGAGAGGTCCTCCTCCAGAGAGAGCGAGGGAGGTCGGTCATCGTCGCGCCCTCACGACCCGCCCACGTCCTCGTCGTCGTCCTCGATATCGCCGAGGGTGTCCTCGCCCGTCACGCCAAAGATGTCCTCCTCCTCCTTGACTACGCACGGCCTCACCAGCCTGAGCGATCTCACGAAAGACCCCCTAGCAGCTTATAAGTTAGCCCCTAGTCTCTACCCGCATTTAGCCCTGGGACTCGACCCCTTGGGGGCAGCGGGGCTGTCAGCCCTCACAGCAAAGGTAAATAGAATTTGACTCATTAAGACGTACACTCATTTACTCTAGTTGAGACTTAGTGATTTACTCCCGTAGGGAAATGGAAGGTTTTAAGTTAGGTGTTCTTCCGCATTGCCTCTTGTGTCGAAATCACGTTTGTCATAAAAATGACAGACATTCGAACAAGAGTCTTGTCATAAATTAACGACTGGAAATGTAACGTTTCATTCTAATGCGAGGGCTGTATGTCAGGTTGATTTAAGCAACGTACAAATGGAATGTTGCCACTTGTAAATAAGTAACGTTATTGGTTTTGTCAATTAAACCTTGAAATCCATTTTTACGTGTCCTGGGGATAAATACTGACTATAATTAAGACAGAGTTTATATACAACTCAAAAAGAAATTATTTTATTTTCTTTGTATTGTTTATTTGAGCTTATATATATATATATATATATATATATATATATATATATATATATATATATATATATATATATATCTGCGCCCACTATTGAGGAATTAAATTTTTGTACACTAGACGAAGGCTAATATACAATTTTTTTTAAAATCTGTTCCTTACATTTTTCATGAAGAAATATTGAGATTCCGTCCAGCGGACGAATTAGGAACAATATCCTGTCATGTTTAGTTACTGATCGATACCCACTAAAGCAAAAGGGATACAAGAGGTGCGAAATGATTTGGTACTACATGTACTTAGCTCAGCGATATATTTCAGGAAATGTAATGGGTGTTTTTGCTGCTAAATAAGGGTTAGGCTGCAGCATTAAAAAAGAAAAAGAAAAATCATGGTTTTTGCCTCTTGTAAAAGAATAGCACTATATATTTCAGAAAGATTTTTTTTTTTGGGAGGAGGGGGGTTGGTCCGGGCCGGTGGGGGGAGTTTTCTGCTAAAAAGGGGCTAGACTGCAGCATTCATAAAAAAATATAATGGTCTTTGTTTCTTGAAAAGGAGTAGGCGATGTTTCAGTGTGTATATATATATATATAATTATATACTATATATATATATATATATATATAATATATATATATATATATATATATATATATATATATATATATATATATTTATATTTATATTTATATGCATGCTGCTAAAATGGGTTAGACCGTAGTATAAAAAGAGAAATAATCGTGGTTGTTGCTTCTTGAAAAGGATATATTTATTTTTCTTGTGGCTTTTGTTTCCTTGTTAATCTTGAAGTATTTATATTATTTTCTTCAGTTTGTGTACTCCATTTTTATTGATCTATTTAGTAATATTTTTGTGTGCTTCATTCACTATTGAACTATTTAGTAATATTTTGTATTAATTTGATATGAATATCCCATAAAGATCTCATATTTTTACAGATTTTGCCTCATTTTAATTTTCGTTCTTGAATTTTCGCTTTACGTAACTCGAAATCTCACATTTTTCCATAAGTTCCATTTATTTCCTTATAATCTATGTTCCCATCCATTAATTTAACTATGCCTAATACTGCATAATTATTTATCCCCTTCCATTGTTTCTAAATAAATATGGAAGTTTTCCTTTGTCCTTTATTACTCTATACTTTTCTTATGTACCTTATTACTCTTTTACCCTAACATCTTTTCAAGTAACATTGAACTTATTTTATCTCTTACTTTCATTTATTACTCTCATTGATTGCTTTCGTTTAAGACAGTTATCGAATGTATTTGGACCAATAGTTTCTTATTCATGTAACATTTTTCTTTCTTTCGTTATTTACTTTCTTTATAGCAATTATGTCCTTTTAATTTTGAGCAACATTTTCCTCCCTTTATTTATTACATTTGATTTATTACTTTCGTTTGAACAACATGTATTACTTTTGATTTATTACTTTCGTGTAAGGCAGGTATTAAGCATATTTGAACAATCTTTATTCGTGTCATTTATGACTTTCATTTAGGGTAGGTATCAAATATTTTTCAACTATGTATTACTTTCATATATCACTTTCGTTTAAGGCAAGTATCAAGTATATTTGAACAATATTTATGACTTTCATTTATGATTTTCGTTTAAGGCAGGTATCAAGTATGTTTCCACAATATTTACGACTTTCATTGATGACTTTCATCCAAGACAGTTGTCGAATCCCGTCAGCTAAGAACATGCTCTTTCTCTCCTCCCAAGGTCCCCACGAGCACAGCGGCCGCCCTGTCGAATCCTTACATCGGCTACGCCCGCGTCAAGACAGCCACTGGCACAGAGACGGTGGTGCCCGTGTGCCGCGACCCCTACTGCACCGGATGCCAAATCAATGCCCACGCTGCCCAGGTCGTCAACGGCACATGCCCTCCAGGGTGCTCCCAGTGCACCCAGATAGCAGCGCACACCAAAAATCTCGCCTCGATACCCGGCCTTCTGCCCACTCTTCCAGCTTCCACGCTGTAAGTTGAGGGTATTCGGTTTTCGTTTTGGGGTAGCAAGTAGGGTTTCTTCTGGGATTGGGGGGGGGGGTGAGTTTTGTACGTAAGTGCGTATGTACGTGTATTTCATGTGTCTGTTTTATACATCGTACGCGCTTGTTTGAGTACTTCTGCCCCCTGTTTATAATCATAATTGCGCATGTGTTGATAATTGGGTTATGCAATACATATACACATTTAGAAGCTTTATATATATATATATATATATATATATATATATATATATATATATATATATATATATTGAAAAATGTTATTCAATGGAACTTCCGCTTAGTCAGGGAAATGTTCCGAGATATCAGTATTATTAGATTAAGCCAGCATCAACTTGCCGGCACGGGCTCTTGCTCCCAGAGGAGCCCGTCATATCCAAAATATAGGATTTATCGCTGTTGAAGATTAAGCTGGCCTTCTGCCAGCACGGGCTCTTGCTCATAGAGCAGCCTGCAGTAATAGGATTGATCGTGTCGATGAATTGTTTTTAATTTTGGTTTCTTTTCCCCCGACAGGAGCAGTGTATACCCTCCCGAATTGTTTTTATTTTTGTGTTTTTCCCTCGACAGGAGCAGTTTATACCCTCCCCCGGGGCTCCTGGGCGGCTCCCACCAACCTTACGTGTGCAACTGGATAGCGGGGGACACCTACTGCGGGAAGCGCTTCGCCACCTCCGAGGACCTCCTCCAGCACCTCCGCACCCACACCAACCTCTCCGCCTCTGACACCACGCTGCCCTTGCACGCCCTTCACCATCCGCTCCTGGCCGGCCACCTCCCGAGGGGCTACCCGACGCCGCCCCTCTCGCCGCTCTCCGCCGCCCGCTACCACCCCTACGCCAAGCCGCCCACGGCGCACTTGCCACCCACCGCTCCTCTCCCCGCCTCCGCCCTCACGGCCGCGTCGCTGTCGGCCCTGCCGCCCCACCCCCTGTCGGCGTACTACAACCCTTACTCCCTGTACGCGCGGGGCCTGGGCGCGACGACGGGGCTCAATTAGTGGGCGGCGGAGGCCTGCCTGTATCTGTCGACGTTGCTGTCTCCTTCGTCAGGTGAAAGAGAAGAAGAAGAAGAAGAAAGAAAAAAGGCTTGCTGAAGGGCGTTGGGGGTCAGCTATTGGGGAATGGGTGTGTGGCCGGTGATGGGCGGCGCCACGGCCCTCGAGATAGCGGGGGGAAGGGGTTGGGCGCTCCCCCCTTACCCCTTTTCCCCCCCTCCCCCTGAAAATTAATACTACTGGAAAGGGCATTGGGGGCCCCCCTTCGTGTGCTACTGTGATGTTTTCTCTCTCTCCTTCAACGTGTACAAATCTGTGTTTGCGCGGAGGTGGCTACGACGTGGCGTTTATAAATCGGTGGGTGTCATTGTGAGTCAGGGGTCGTAAAGGGGGGTTTTGTGGGGGGGGGGCTGTTGATGAAAAGGAAAAACTGCGAAAAGAGGATGAGAGAGAGATAGAGAAGATGGAGGGAGAGAGAAAAAAGGGGGGGAGAGATAGCAAGGAGGAAGGTGGTGGGGGATTAAGTGGTTCTCTCGTATCATTCCCCCATCTTCATTTCCTGCTGTATGTGACCCTCGATCTCATTGGATGGGATGCTGTTTCTTCATCCCCGTCAGTAGAGGTAAATGAAGAACGCAGGCCATTCATCGGTCCTCCTCCTCCTTCTCCTCTTCCTCCTCCTCTTCCTCTTCTTCTTCCTCCTCCTGGTGGTGGTGGTCCTTGGTCACACGAGGTTGTCCCTCTCCACCTTGGAAGTCTCCCCCCCTTCCCTCCCCTCACTTCCTCCCACCTAGAAAAAAAAAAACAATGCCCCTGTGCTCTAAATGTGTTATTTTATGTTGTCCGTGTGAGCCGTTTTACTTAACAATCTGTGATTATGTTATATATTTTTTTGTGTTTTGTTCTTTTTGAAAGAATCCTTATAAGAAGGACAATCATATCTTATATTATATTAATATATATATTTAGAAAAAAAAAACAGTTCCATCCCAACACGTGGACCTCCTTGTATGTAACAAAAAAAGGAAAAAAAAAAAGACTTGGCAATTAGAGATCTCATTTTTTTTCTCTTTCAATAGTTGAAATGATCTATTTGATAAAAGACAGAAGGAAAGACGGACTGATGATGATGAGGAAAGAGGAAGTGGATGATTATGGAGAAGGAGGAAAAGAATAATAATCGAGCTTGTACTTTTATGATGACTGGCACTCTCTGCCTACAGTTGGAGATTTCCGAGAACTGTAGACAGACACCACACGCCTCCCTCGAAAGCCCCACAGCCCCTCTCACGTTCCTCCTGCTGTGGTGGACACGCCCCCTTCTCTTCCTTCAGGACTCCGGCAGTGTGTGTGTGTGCGTGTGTGTGTCGTGTGTGTGTGTATACATACATCATTTCGAACTGTCTCCAGAGGAAAATAAGAAAAAAATTATTAATTTCTCCATCAGTGTCAAATTTCTTCATCAGCTCAGTTTTTTTTTTTTTTTTTTTTTTTTTTTTTACAGTGTGTCACCGTTATATTAATTTTTTCCAAGACGTGTTTATTATGGTTACGTATTATTACATATTATTGCCATCTTTCCCTCTGTCCCTCTCAGCTCCTCCTCCTTTCACTTTTTGTTGTGTTCCTAAGGAAATAACTATGAATCCCAAGCGTACATCTTCACTGTATGTACTCCAAGTCATGTGTCTACGGGATTGCTAGCTACTTATTCGTTTGTATATTTATTGTATATTATCTGTAAACCAAGTTTTAGAGAGAAATACATTTATCTACAGTTCGATGCACTGTGTTAGTGACCTTTGACCTATTTTAGATTATATATATATATCTTTATCTCATTTGCATGAGTATCGATGGAAAGTGGTTTTGGTGAATAAGGTTGTGTTACTGTAGTTTCTTAGTGAAATTATTCCATATTAGCCCCTTTTCACTGCTGGTTAAGGAACTGACTTGAACAAATGGTGTTCAAGAAGCTAAGGTCACTAATTATATTGTGTGTTTATGAAAACTAATTAAATTAGCTGAAACCCAAACGAAACTTTCATGATTAAAGGTACACGCTTTATAATTTGGCCCATCGCCGAAAACACACTTTTGAAATTGGCCCGTCGCTGGAAACACTCATTTTTGGAAATGAACGCGCCCCTAAAATTAGTCCATTAAAAACACTTTTATGTAATTAGTTCATCATTAAAAACACCTTTTTGAAATTAGTCGATGATTAAGAATACTTTTGAAATTGGTCCATCCCAAACAAGCTTTGGAAATTGGCCGATCACTAAAAACATTCTTTTGAAATTGGTCCTTCTCTGGAAACTCCCTTTTGAAGTTGGTCCATCTCTGAAAACTTCCTTTTGAAGTTGGTCCACCACTGAAAAGTTGGCTCATTATTGCAAATGTTCCGTTGAAATTGGTCCACCGCTGAAAACACGCTTTTGAAATTGGTCCATTACTGCAAATGGTCTTTTGAAATTGGTCCAAATACACGCTTTTGAAATTAGTCCACCATTGAAACCATGTGGCATTTAGACGCTCATTCTTTCAGTAACATGAATAACCATTCATCCACTTTCTAAATATTATATGTCCACGTCCATTGAACCGTTATTCAAATGTTGCTATAGTATTACGCAAGTGAATTATGACATCTTATCACCATCCTTACCAAATTTAAGGTTCCGACTGTTGTAATTCATCTGTATTCAATTTCATTTTATCGTCAATGGTTATCAAGAGACCGCTTATTCGGTATTTATATGTACTAGTAACATGAAAATTCTTTTAAGTTTAAAAATATCTATTGAAAGATAAATAATTTCAGACTTAAGTTTGCACCCCCCCTCCAAAAAAAAATGAGATTAAGTTACACCAGACAAAATTTTTGTCCCTTCAATTGTATATGCGTATAGGCGTATACAACACTTAAGGTATGGTACGAATATGCGTAAATATACTCTCATGAAGTTTCAACATTCACTGACATTCTGCAAAACCTGGATAGTAATACTATCGGCGTCAGTAGTAGTAATGAGTATAGTCTGTAAGCTGAAACTGTTTGTTGCATTTTGTGAATGGAATTATGACTTATAGCAACTAATTTTATGTTAAATACTTTTATATATTTCAATGCTGTACTTAATGACTGCGACGTATTTTGACCAGTTTTTATTAATCGTCGTCAAATACAAGTGTTTTCCGAGGAAGTATATAAACTTGAATGACCTCCTAACGATACGGAGGAGTGACAATTTAGTAAAGAAATTATCAGTAATTTATTTAAATTTAGTAGGAAAATTGATCAATATCTCGGGCAGCGCTCCAGGCTGCAATAAAGGCTTATCACATTGACGGGAAACACCTTTTAAACTCGGTCCCGTCCACTTTAAAAAAATGACTATATAAATATATAATATATATATATATATATATATATATATATATATATATATATATATATATATATATATATATATAGAGTGTGCTTGTGTGTCTTTCGCATTCACTATACAGCTTAAAATTCATACTCACACACACACACACACACACACACACATATATATATATATATATATATATATATATATATATATATATATATATATATACCGTATATATATATAATATAGCATTGTCTAATGGCCCTTCTTGACGTCAAACCCCAAGCCATACAGCATGACGATTATGAACGAATTGAAGTTAGTAGAGATATTTGTGCCGTTATATAGGGTTAAAGAGAGAGAGAGAGAGATAGAATCGGCGTAGACAGAGCTACTAGAGTCGCTTTTATTGGTTCGGGCGGCGTGATTTGCGAGGTCGTAATGCGTATGATTATCATTCCAGCAAATGACGGCCGACGCTATAGCCACGTGATTAAGCTGACACGTCGGTATGATTGACGACTTGCCGTTGCTCTAGTTATGAGCGCAGATGAAATGGTAGATAAATGACACCTTCCCCTACCCCCACCCCCTCCTCCCCTCCCTTCCCCCATTCCTCAACAAACACACACCGCTCCTTCCCTCCCTCCTCCTATTCCCCTCAACGATATTTGTACGGTTGTGGAATTCCAGTTCTGTGATGCATCTTGAGTGAGCGATGGAGAAAGAGCGGTATAATTATATAGCTGACGAATATAGTGTTATAGAGAGAGAGAGAGAGAGAGAGAGAGAAGTTCCAACATAAAAACTCGGTGGAAAGATTCAAGAGAGAAAAAAGGTAGGGCGCGGAATTCGAGCGTGAAAATCCTCTACCGAAAGAATGTGGTGAGAGAGAGAGAGAGAGAGTAAAATAAAGGAGTGATAATCACTCCCGAAAAACCAGATCGGCACTCCGGAGTAGATAGACGAACGCCTGGAACTTATCGGACGGGACGGGCAGGTACAAACGCCGCTTCTCGGTCAGAGCAAAACACACCTGTGTAATGAGGACTTACCTGTTTATGGGGGAGGGGGACCGGGATGCGGTAGCAGTTATGCAGAGGAAAATCTATTGAAATGTTGGAGTTGCTGAAGATGTGTGTTCCTTTAAACTGCCAAATAGATTTACCTTAATTTACCTACATTTACCGTCCTTAAGGGCGACCCTTACCCGTCGCGAATTAGCGAGGCATAAATTCTGAAGTCGTTTGACAGCTGTTCCGATTAGGTGATGAATGTGATGAAGCCCTGGGTTCGTTATAATTTTAGGAAGTACATTAGGATGGTTTTTTATTTTTTATTACAGGTTCTCTTAAAAGCGCGGGCAAACTTACGGCTACATAAATGTGGTTATGCGTTTTTCATTTGAATGATGGTTTATTCCAGAGTTATACCCAGTATCTAGGGTATAAAAGAAAAGATATAATCCTTTGTAAGTATATCTATATAATATATATATATATATATATATATATATATATATATATATATATATATATGTGTGTGTGTGTGTGTGTGTGTGTGTGTGTGTGTGTGTGTATGTATGTATGTATTATATGAAGAAACACTCAGTATATTGATGCATTAGACCATTTTTCTTAGTTTGCACAATTTACATTGCATCTATACATATACATACGAGATCATTACCAAGTGCCAAAATAAAAGAGTTTCATCTTAATTTTTACTACATTTTCATATCACGTCACCTTACGAGAAACGGCTGTTTATAATTATTCCAATATTACGTTTTCAGTCACCTCTTGGTAGTTCAACAAATTCCCTTTCGCGCTCGGAATGTAGGATTGAATTGTATGTTAGTGTAAACCTGGGCAGAAAGCATCCTTTACCATATGCAGCAGGTATCAGCGATTTTATTAAGTTGCCCATCGCATTGATACAGACTTAGCCCAGGGATGAGAAACTCTACGGGAGTTGCACATATAAACAATGGCGGGCCCTCACCCGGTGCCGTGACTGTTAGTATCGAAATTAATTATTTTTCCAAGTATAAATGTCCTTGTGTAGTTTGTATATATAATATATATATATACACACACACACACACACACACACACACACACACACACACACATATATATATATATATATATATATATATATATATATATATTATATATATGATATATATATATATATATATATATATATTAATATATTCTGCTGAACCTATGAAACTGGGTCATGTTTTATATGCATTTTATCGGTAATTTCATCAACTAATTAAAGAAAGATAAATTACGTGGCCTTTGTTGCTTTTATTATTATTATTATTATTATTATTATTATTATTATTATTATTATTATATATGTATATATATGTATATATATATATATATATAGATATATACATATATATATATATATATATATATATTATATATATATATATATATATGTGTTGTGTGTGTGTGTGTCTGTGTATGTGTGTGTGTGTATCAGCCACTTCTCTAAACGTACTACTAGAATAATCAAGCTTAATAAGAAACAGAAGCAGCGATAAATATTCAAGCTAAACAGATTCCTCAGAATTATAATTCCCGAGCGCATTGCTTAAGATCGATGTAGTACACTTTATATCTCTGACATTCCAACTGCACTTTAGGAAGAAAAGGAAAATAATATCGTTAGTATGAGATTGAGCAATAAATATATATACTATAAGTAAGACTTTACCAAAATAAAAATAAAAAAAACTCGATATTGCGTTTAATCTGGCAATGAAGAACATGTGAATGCTTCTTCCGTGTACAATAAGACCTTTCGAAGATTTTTTTGTTTTATTCCGTAATGTTTTTTTTTTATTTCTCTATGGAGTGGATTTGAACGTCTTAATAACGATAAATGCTACTTACTGAAGGTGAATTTTCTTTGTAATTCATCCCTGAAGCACAATAATGCGGTCAGTCTTAAAATGGTCAAATGTATATATTATCTTTCTCAGATTTTGTGACTTTATTTTCCAGCATCTTTCCGTCTTTATAGAGTAAATTTGACATTTCTTTACAGAATATATTTGCCATCCTTAAATGGTTGAATCTTATGTATGGAAGGAGTGTGATTTGTCACTAAAGGCCAATTAAGCGGTCAGTCTGAAAATAAACATAGGAAAGGTTTTTCCATTTCACATGAGAGCTTTCTTACAGTTTTTCTCACTTAATATGCTAATGTATTACTGATTTTCTTTACATGTATGATAAATTTTACGTTTTGTATAGGGCGAATCCAATGTACTTGAAGGCGCATTTACTTGTAAATTGACCATTCAAAAGCTATTTCCGTTACATGTCTTTTCTTTCTTAAATCTCGTGATTTAATGTGTTCGTATTTCTCCGATTTCGTTGTGGAATAAATTTGACATTTCTCTATATGATATATTTACCGAAATCTCGTTTAGACTTTCGTGTTAAAACTAGGTAATAAGGTCAATATTTAAATGAAGATGCGAGAAAGCTTTTTACATGTACTTTAGATCTTTGTTGCGGTGTTTTTTTTTATTGACTTTATTAATGTATTTCCGATTTCTTTTATATAATAAATTTGACACTTGTTTATAGAATATATTTTCCATCCTATGTAAGATAAATCATTTAAATTTACAATGAAAACTCTGTATGGCGGCCAATCTTTTATTAAACATGGGAAAGTTATTTTCATTGTACACATCTTTATTACATTTTGTCACTTAATTCGTTAAGATTTTTCCATTTTTTAGAATGAATTTGACGTACTAAAAATGGTAAATTCTATGAGTTAAAGGCGAATTTTCTTTTCAATTTACCACAGAAACTAGGTAAAGCAGCCCATCATAAAATGAACATATTCCTTATTGCATGTACATAACATCATTCTTGGATTTAGTGACCTAATTTTTTTAAATATATTTCCGATTTGTTATAGATTAAATTTGACGTTCTATAAATGGCAAATCCTATGTACTGAAGGGGAATTTTCCTTTGAATATGTATATAAATAAATTCGGTAATGCGGTCAGTCTTAAAATGAAAAAGGAAAGCTTTTTTCCATGGTAATATACTTATTAACATATTTCAGTTTCTTATGTATGATAAATTTGACGTTCTATAAATGACAAATCCTATGTACTGAAGGCGAATCTTTTTTTTTTTTTTAATTTAATATCAAAACTCGGTAATGCGGTCAGTCTTGAAATGAACACAGGAAAGCTTTTTTTCCATGGTAATATGTTTATTAATAGATTTCAGATTATATATATATATATATATATATATATATATATATATATATATATATATATATATATATATATATATATATGATAAATCTGGCGTTCTATACATGGCAAATCCTAGTATGTGCTGAAGGAGTATTTTCTTTTAAATTTAATATAAAAACTCGGTAATGCGGTCAGTCTTAAGATCAACAAAGGAAAGCTTTTTTCCATGGTAATATATTTATTAATATATTTCAGGTCTTTTTTATATATGATAAATTTGACGTTCTATGAATGACAAATCCTATGTACTGAAGGCGAATCTTATAAATTTAATATAAAAACTCGGTAATGTGGGTCAATCTTTAGATGAACATACGGAAGCTATTTCCATTTTACGTTTCTCAGGCTTTGTCATTGAATTCTTTAGCATATTCCTATCTTTATTGTTATGTAGGATAAATTTAACGTCCTATTAAGGATTAATCCTACGTACTTAAGGCGAAATATCTCACGGAAGCTAGATAATGCGGCCAGGTTTTCCATGAATAAAGCAAATTTTTTTTTTTTTTTCCGAGCACTGAAGACCATCCTAAGATTTGGCCTCCGTCAAATTTTATTCTTAACTAGTATATATATACGTATATATATATTTTTTTTTAGAAATTCGTTATATAATAAATTTTGGCATCCCGTTAAGGCTACTTTGACATCCCATTAAAGGTAATTTTATTCTTATTAAGGTTAAATCCTATTTATTATGGGCGACTTTGCTGCTTCTGTTCCTGTGAAGGAATAACTTACGAAATTGTTATACGCGAATTTCCTGCCAGCCAGAATTCGGGTCACATTAGTTTTCCCGCTGTTGTTTTGGTGTCAAGATAAACAAAGTATTATTTTATGCTTTGTCCTCTTACTTGATAGAGTTGCTCGTATGAGAGAGAGAGAAAGAGAGAGAGAGAGAAAGAGAGAGAGAGAGAGAGAGAGAGAGAGAGAGAGAGAGAGAGAGAGAGAGAGAACAAAAATTAGCGTAATTTTATTTTTGTGGAATTTGTTTTTTGGCTTTGGACTCAATGACCTAAATAAATTTTATCAATCACAGAACCACTTTGATAGATAGAGGAAGAGAGATAGAGAGGAGAAAAAAGATATAGATAGAGAGATTTCAGCGAAAACAGAAAATAAAACCAAACATATATTGTATTTTGCGCTGTTTATAACTGTATCATCAATGGACACCTTTGAGAGAGAGAGAGAGAGAGAGAGGAGAGAGAGAGAGAGAGAGAGAGAGAGCGAAAGTAAAACTAAACAAATATATTTTTATGTGAGTTATTCAGTTAGTAACTTAAGAATATAATTGTATCATC
>NC_087217.1:50195725-50198225 GCF_015104395.2 Macrobrachium nipponense | reverse complement strand
TCACATGCGATAGAAAGAATATGTTCGAAACTTCAATATTCGCGTACAGTAGATTTATTTTTTTTTTTCAAAATTTAATAAAAGAACTCTGGACTATACTATGGCAGTCGGGCCAAATTCCAAGGTTAACATTTTGAATACTTTATGAGACACTCTGTTTACTGACGGGTGGACTCAACAAACAAACAAGACGAAAATGTTTATGCTACTAAAATAAAACTAGCTACAATTTACAGATAGTGAGCGTTTCCAATGAACATTATCATTCTTCACATATTTTTCATGAATTTTTAAATAATTGCATAAATGATTAGCTAGTCGTGACCAGAGCTCGTGGAATGGTAGTCAACACAGTAATATACCAACTAAATGGATTGGGTTTATCAATCTTGCTTTTATTATGCATTATTCATTTTGTTGCATTAGCAAGCTATATGTTTACTTACAAAATGTGAACTTGTTTCTTGCTGGGTATGAGAAAAAGTATTCTTTACCTACTTATTATGTTATAATAATAATAATAATAATAATAATAATAATAATAATAATAATAATAATAATAATAATTCCTTCATTTCAGTTCAGGGCCACACAGGGAGATCAACAATGTAGAAAAAAATACAGTGCACAAAATTGTTACATGGGATGATTATAATAATAATAATAACAATAATAATAATAATATAATAATAATAATAATAATAATAATAATAATAATAAAATCCTCTATTTCACCTCAGAGCCAAACACAGAGATAAACAATATTAAAAAAAAATACAGTATACAAAATTAAAAGATCCTAGTTTACAACTACAGATCTTGGACCTGTTTGTGTATCTATAGCTTTAATTTTTCTATCATTAAAAGAAATTCTCTTTGCAGTTTAATCACTAGTTTAGGTCGCTGTTTTTTAATGAACCTTCTCTAGATGAAATTGATTTCGAAATTAAATTTTTTTTTTTCAATTTTTAAATCAATTTAAGAACTTTAATTCTAGAAAATATGGCTTGAAAACCTGCCAGCTATGATCATCAACATATCGCACGCCATTCAACAAATACGCCATATTTCAGCCGTCAAAAAACTGGAAGCTTGAATGAAAATCATGAAGAATAAAAAAAATGGACAAAATAGATAACGACCGTTTCTGTTTTTGGGGAGGAACATGACAAATGGACGGCTGTAGAATCCTCCATATATGCCATATACTTTGATTGTGTCTGTTTCTATTATCCGGGTTAACCTAGGACTGTTCTCTGTTCTTTTATGTCTCGCCTGTTATTCGGTGTTTTTTTTTCAGGGGGTTTTCATTTTCGCGAAATTTCCGTAAAATATTTAAAGAATTCGTTATGTCGAATGAGTAAAGATACTGCAATTGATATTTTGCTTTTGATTTCCAGAACTTAGTACCACAATCCTTATTTGTCTCATCGACATTTGAGGGAAAGTGGTACCAGCACAATCTTTAATTGCCTCATTGACATTTGAGGAAGAGGTTAATTTTCTCATTGACATTTTGAGGAAGAGGTTAATTGCCTCATTGACATTTGAGGAAGAGGTTAATTGCCTCATTGACATTTGAGGAAGAGGTTAATTGCCTCATTGGCATTTGAGGAAGAGGTTAATTGCCTCATTGACATTTGAGGAAAAGGTTAATTGCCTCATTGACATTTGAGGAAGAAGTTAATTGTCTCATTGACAAGAGGTAATAACACAGTCCTTAGTTGCCTCATTGAAATTTGAGAGAAAGAGGTACTAGCACAATTTTTAATTGCCTCATTTATATTTGAGAGAAGAGGTACCAGCATAATCGATAATTATCTCATTGGCAAGAGGTAATAACACAGTCCTTAGTTGCCTCACTTATATTTGAAAGAAAGAGGTACTTGCACAATCTTTAATTGCCTCATTTATATTTGAAAGGAAGAGGTACTAGCATGATCGGTAATTGCCTCATTGGCAAGATGTACTAACACAATCCTTAGTTGCCTAGTCGACATTTGAGAGAAAGAGGGTACTTGCAAAATTATCAATTGCCTCATTGATATTTAAGAGAAAGAGGTACTAACACAGTCCTTAATTGCCCCATTGACATTTGAGAGAAAGAGGTACTAACACAGTCTTTAATTATCTCACTGACATTTGAGAGAAATAGGTACTATCACAATCTTTAACACCTCATTGGCAAGAGTCACTAATACAATCTTTAATTACTTCATCAACATTTGAGAGAAATAGGTACCAACACAATCGTTAATTGCCTCACTGACAAGAGGTACTAGCCCAGTTCTTAATTGCCTCATCGACATTTGAGAGAAAGAGGTACTGGTTCAATTATTGGGAAGCATATAGTTTTCAATGATGGATTATTATGGCTTGTCAATAGCCACGCGAATAAGCGAGTTAGCAGCCACGCCAATCGCCTCGTCTTATCGACAAATCAGAAATTATGACAACTGCGTCATCGGTAAATTAATATGCTTTGGCTCGAATTTATGAC
>NC_087217.1:50188225-50190725 GCF_015104395.2 Macrobrachium nipponense | reverse complement strand
CAATTCATCCTACTAAAAGAGAGAGAGAGAGAGAGAGAGAGAGAGAGAGAGAGAGAGAGAGAGAGAGAGAATGTAATCATAATAAGTCCATAGAAGGTTTAATTCCGTGGAGGATTGGAGCATTTTGTCATGGTCCTTCATTCTTTAGAATAGTTCAAAACCCACATGGTGCCTCTATTCTTCATTGGGTTGGCTTTCGTCATGTTTCTTGGACTAACTTTCACGGCAAGGAAATAAACAAACGGATTATATATATTTATTATATATATATATATATATATATATATATATATATATATCTATATATATATATATATATATAATATATATATATATATATATATATATATATATATATATATACAGGAAATAACCGACTTATAAGAGCATAAACTAAATAAGTTACTTAATAAACTACATATCATTATATTTTTTGTAAAACGAAATAAAAAAAAAGGTCAATCGACATGCAACATCAAACCTTCAAGCACTTGCGACACATATACGAACAGTTGCTGTACCAGCAAGGTTGAAAAAACGCACCTAACTCTCTCTCTCTCTCTCTCTCTCTCTCTCTTCCTGCGACGTCTCTAACATAAACATGTAAGCAATTAGCGAAGCTGATGACACATGTACACGCGTGCACCCTAAGTCATAAACACACACACGTACGAACAAACGCAGCAACGCTAGACAAACACACACACACACGCACGTGTGACTCATAAAACGAATCACTTGATGGCCGCGATTACACCGAACTGGATTAATTGAATTTTAATCCCAACCAACAGATAAAGATACGAGGAGATTACTAAGGGTCGATCAGCATAAGTGCTATTACTTCGAATCTGTTTAGCATTAACCTTGTTCCTTTAAGGTGACTGAACAGGCCAGGATACTCGCTCGCTATTTGATTTTGTCCCACATTCTTAGGTCCTGGGGGACTTTCGGCTGCGTTCATTAACGGTAAATACTCGACTGTAAACAGTTCGCTGACACAACTGAAAAGGAGGTGTAAATTCAGTCCCCGTCCTTCACATGACCTTCCGTAAAGCGCTTTGTTAAAGGATAAATAAAAATGATATCATTTATGAAACAAAGTTTGTCGTAAGAGAAGTAAATACTTAGTAGAATGTTCATCTGACTACCTATTGATTTGCAACCCAGAGATCCGTACGCATAAGATCACTTCGATCGACATTTATGGGACGTCTCTCTCTCTCTCTCTTCTCTCTCTCTCACACACACACACACATACTGACACACACACACACACACACACGATCTGAATAACAAATTCAAATACTATAACTATTAGAATGAAAGATTCAGAAAAAGAAACATTGAAAGAATAACTCGTCTATATCTTACCATATAAATGTGAATATATATATATATATATATATATTATTATATATATATATATATATATATATATATATATATATATATATATATTAATTTTTGCCCCTCAAACAGTCACACTATCGCTCTATCGTTGTTTCTAAAACAAAGGTATACGTTATAGAATTCAATGTAAATGAAATTTGTGCATGCCTATACACGTACACACACACCACACACACACGCGCACACACACACACACACACACACACATATATATATATATATATATATATATATATATATATATATATATATATTATAAACGTACGTTTGTATAAGAATACATATATGAAACCAACTTCACTACTACATAAACAATGAGTCATTTTGACTTCAGACTGTCGCATAGCTCGCGCCTTTAAACCGCGAATTAAACCATAAAATAATAAACCGTAAAACCAAACGGACGAGAGAGAGAAAAAAATACAGACAACTTTATAACGTCCTTAAGGTCATGCCATGCTAAATAATGCAGAAGCTACCAACGACATCACACAGGTGTCGAGCTGACAGCCTAACTACCAGCGGTTCCTAGGTGTTTTCCTTTCTCGATTCTGACAGAAGATATTTTTTACTATCTCTCAGTTGGTAGGGCTGAGTCCGGTGGGTCATGCTAGGTCACTTATCCCTTTGAAAACATTTATCTTAAGAGTTCATGTTGACATAAGGCTGGGTGACTCTAGGGTAAGAGACATTTAAAATATAATCAATAGCAGGAAAGTTTGGAATAATGTGGAGGTAATTGCATGATTGGTTGGGCAGCGTTCGGTGGGTCATGCTAGGTTACTTATCACCTTTAAAACTTCACCAAGAGTTCGTGTTGACACAAGGCTGGTTGAATGAAAAGCAACGACCAGATATACCGTAAAATTTATAAAAGGAAAGTTTGGAATATAATATTGAATGCGGACGATACTTTTACTACTTTGTTTCGAAAGATGATACTTTTACTACTTTGTTTTGAAAGATAATACTTTTACTACTTTGTTTCGAAAGATGATACTTTTACTACTTTGTTTTGAAAGATAATACTTTTACTGCTTTGTTTTGAAAGATGGTACTTTTACTACTTTGTTTTAAAAGATAATAG
>NC_087217.1:50170725-50183225 GCF_015104395.2 Macrobrachium nipponense | reverse complement strand
CAATTTTTCCCTCTCTTTCTCTTCAACTCGGTGTCCCATGGTATTGCGACATCAATGAGTGATACTTTCTTCTTGACCTTGTCAATCAACGTCACGTCTGGTCTGTTTGCACGTATCACCCTATCCGTTCTGATACCATAGTCCCAGAGGATCTTTGCCTGATCGTTTTCTATCACTCCTTCAGGTTGGTGCTCGTACCACTTATTACTGCAAGGTAGCTGATGTTTCTTGCACAGGCTCCAGTGGAGGGCTTTTGCTACTGAATCATGCCTCTTTTTGTACTGGTTCTGTGCAAGTGCCGGGCATTCACTTGCTATGTGGTTTATGGTTTCACTTTTCGTATTGCACTTCCTACATATGGGAGAAGATGTTATTTCCGTCTATCGTACTTTGAACATATCTGGTTCTTAGGGCCTGATCTTGTCCGCTGTTATCATTCCTTCAGTTTCCTTCTTTAGCTCTCCCCTCTGTAGCCATTTGCCAATTGTCATCGCTGGCTAGTTTCTTTAGTCTGTCTCATGTATTTGTCCGTGCATTGGTTTGTTGTGCCCACCAGTCTGTCTGTCTTTCTGTCTTTCTCCTGTCTCTGTATATTTCTGGGTCTTCGTCTGCTTTTATTAGTCCTTCTTCCCATGCACTCTTTAGCCACTCGTCTTCACTGGGTTTTCAGATATTGCCCCACCCCAGTGCTCTGTTTCGATGTTGACGCAGTCCTCTATACTTAGTAGTCCTCTCCCTCCCTCCTTTCGTGTTATGTATAGTCTGTCCGTATTTGCTCTTGGGTGTAGTGCGTTTGTATTGTCATATGTTTCCTGGTTTTCTGATCTATGCGCGGAGTTCGCTGCCTCGTCCAATTCCACTATTCCTGCGCTGTATCTGATTACTTGGCACTGCCCATATGTTTATGGCTTTTATCATATTTTCCGGCGTTGAGTTTTGACTTGAGTATCGCCTTGAGTCTCTGCATATATTCTTTCCTGATCGTGTCCTTCATCTCTTATTATTATTATTATTATTATTATTATTATTATTATTATTATTATTATTATTATTATTACAACTAGATGTATCGTCAATCTAATGAGACGATAACTTTAAACAAGAATTCTGCTTTAAGTTTTTCCTTTACTTTGATGGGACGCCTTGGTAGGACGGATATTACTAGACAGAGAGAGAGAGAGAGAGAGAGAGAGAGAGTGAGAGAGAGAGACTGCCTTGATCTTTATAGTGACATATAAACCACTGATCACCAGGTAGCACTTATTATTATTATTATTGTTAGAAATGGGTGGCCCAACAAAAACTTACTCTCCCATTTTCTATGAATTTGTAAAGAGAGGGCAGAGAGCTGGGGGTTGGAGATGCTTCTAAAACCCGACCAGAGAGAGACGTCCAGCTATTAAAATCAAAATCCCTCACCTGGACATGGATTAAGACGCTGACACAGACACTTGGACGTTCTATTGTTTTTTTAACCCTTTCGTCTTCACATACCCAAATACCCTAGACGAATTCTTAATTAACGCTCAACGAAAGCCAGTCCCCAAGGATACAGGAGTATACGAAATCCGTTGCCTTGTTTGTAACGCATCCTTAAGGCTGCCAGACACTTCCAGACACCGCGTTCAACAGTGCACTAAGTCCTTATACGAGAACTTGCGATTGTGTGCTTATAAAGTTGCAACCCATACAGGTACTTGAGCCAAATGAAAAACCTCGACGAAACATTCCTCAACCGAGTTTGTTTTAGTGATGAGGCAACCTCTCATGTTCTAGGAAAACTGAACACCCATAATGTGAGAACCTGGGTGATCAGGACATCCCCACGTGACTAGGGAACTTCTCCGAGATATCGTCCAAAGGTGAATGTGTGGTGTGGAACCATTTGCAATTGAATCTTTATAAAGTCCATTTTTCTTCAGCGAGACATCATTACTGCAGATGTTTACCTTGACCTTTTGACTGAATCCGTGGCAGCACAACTAGATGACCTTCAACCAACCATTATTCTCCAATAAGATGGTGCACCACCACCACATTGGGACTGAGTGTTCGTGGGTTCCCAAATCTAACTTTTCCAGACTGGTAGACTGGAAGAGCCTGGACTTCTTTCTATGGGACATCATTAATCTCAGGCAAAAAATCACTGATACCATTGCCACCACTGATGAGGCTACGCCACAGCGAATATGGCAAAAAATAGAGTATACTGTCTTGGTGTGTTTTGTGCCTCTAATGGTGCCCTTATAGAGGTGCATTAAAGTAGGCAAAAAAAAAGAAGAAAAGAAACTTTAGTATCTACTCCTCATTTTGGTAATCATTTCCACATATTTGTCTGCTCATTTGCTTTTGTAACATATTTTTCTAAAATGTAAAGACACTGTATCACGTGTTATTCCCTATTAGTGAGTGTGGTGCAGTGAAGTGGTATATACACATATTTGTTAAACTCAGAATCAGTTTCTTATCATTGGGTTTTACCTATAATCTAAGTATCATACATGTGCATCTGCTTAATCTAAAAATATAACTTAATTTGAATTTGCATTCTTCTCCTTATTAAACATTTAAAGAAACAACTGTGTGTGATATGGAGACTTCATCAGAATTCAGATCAGCTGCAGATATATATATATATATATATATATATATATATATATATGTATATATATATATATATATATATAGTATATATATATATATATATAGTATATATATATATATATATATATATATATATATATATATATATATAGTCTGGTCACATCACCGTGATTCATATATAACGCATTAAGCTACAAATGTCTTTAATATTTAATTCGCTCTACCTCAGAATATATTTTTCATTTTATATGTTAACTTCAGTTAACATATATGAAAATATATTAAATTCTGAGGTAGAGCGAATTAGGTATTAAAAGATAATTGTAGCTTATGCGTATATGTATGTATATATATATATATATCTATATATATATATATAGTATATATAATATATATATATATATATATATATATATATATGATATATATATATAGTATATATACATACACAAAAACAAAGTACCATTTTGAGATTGACCTGTGCATTGACTTCTAAATGTAATCTATTTTGATCCTCCATTTGAAGCGAATCGTGAATCGTAAAATATTCATGCAGACTTGCCCTTAAGCTATTTATATGCATTGTTACACGTCTCTCTCTCTCTCTCTATCTCTCTCTCTCTCTCTCTCTCTCTCTCTCGTGATTTCTGTTAATTCCAGTTTCATCTTCTCAGTTTCGTCATTTTCTTCGTCCACTGGAATTTCATTTATTTGCTATGATTTCTATTTAGAGAATTTTTGACACGTGTCACTCAGCAATCTTTTTCAGTGTTGGAATTGGTTAGTTAAGGAGGTGCACAGAACAAAACGGGCAAAGCAAAATTCGACTGGAACCTATTGCGTATTAAATCCATTTACACACACACACACACACACACACACACACATATATATATATATATATATATATATGTGTGTGTGTGTGTGTGTGTTATATATATATATATATATATATATATATATATATATATATATATATATATAGTGTGTGGTTGCGTTATCAGAGATTCATATTGTCATATAACTTTGAAGCGACGTTACCATCTATAAATGTAACTTTTCAGTTTTATAACTGGTTAGGAAAAGAGATGAACAGAACGGAAATATGACAAAGAGTCGAGACTTATAAAGCCACAGAGCCTCGTATTTTCATAGACTAAAATTGCTACATCACTGAAAAGTAATTCGCCCATCGTTAAAATAATCGTTTAATGAATGAGATAAACAGAATTAAAATACGAAAGCAGTCACAATCTGACTGAAATGATATCCATAGCCATAACTACTCCTGTTCTCAGAAATCAAAATTCGTACATAACTGAAAAGTAATTCGCCCATCGTTAAAATAGTAATCGTTTAATGAATTAGATACACAGAATTAGAATACGAGAGCAGTCACAATCTGACTGAGACGATTATCCATCTCTAAGCCATAACTACTCCTGTTCTCAGAAATTGAAATAGTTACGTAAATAAGAAACGGTACTTCCATATCTAAAGTAATCTTTTCAGTTTGCTAAGTGGTTGATAAACGAAATAGAGGGAATTTAAGCTATGAAAAGAGCCAAAATCCGAATTAAACCAATTCAGTCATAAAGCCATCACAGCGGCTAGCCTTTTAAGTGATTTAAATTCTTCCATAACTGAGAAGCACTACTCCGATCACCAAACTGTTCGAAACGCCGTCAGGTGTCGTGCGATCGCCCGGTCATCTTTCCTCCGATTTACACTTACGAAGGTGGAGGTTTCCCATTTAATTGGGGCACTTGTAAGACGGAATAATCAATGGCATGTGAGGGCGATCAACAGGTTGGCATACCTAATAGATAGCAGGCGAGAGTTGGCGGAGGAGTCTGGGTGGGTGTGGGTGGGTTTTAGGAGAAAGTTTGAACGAGTCGGCCTATTCAGCTGTAAACTATTATGCAAATTAAATTACAAATTTCCACCTTCTTTCCAAAGACTTTTGTTATGAATTCGGTCACGACAGATTTTACGTAAAATAATGAAAGTAACAGGAATATACGTATTGCTTTGTAAACATCACCAGAAAATGTAACTCATTCAAAGTGTAACTTAGTCACGTCAATTTGCATTTAAATTACAGTTTCTAACCTCTGTTGTTCATGGCGTCGTAGTGACAGTTTAATGACTAGAAATCGCCAAGCTGTGAAAGTAGTGCTTATAGGTAATCGTATTTCACTCATTAACTGGGAAAATAAATGTATATATATATATATATATATATATATATATATTATATATATATATATATATATACTATGATATATTTTATTTTATCTATGATATTTAAATATATATTTATATCATATACGTATATATACATATTTATATATTATATATATATATATGATATATATATATATATATCATATATATATATAAATATATATATATATATTTATTATCCTATATCATATTTCTCTATATTTATATATAATATATATATACTATATATACTAAAGATATATATTGATATAATATATCATATATATATATATATATATATATATATATATATATATAGTACAAGACGACAACATTCCTCGATTAGCTCAAATATACTACTACTCCGTTTCCATGGCAGAGTAGAGGCTATATATAAATAAACAAACACACACACACACACACACACACACACACACACACATATATATATATATATTATATATATATATATATATATATATATATATATATATCTAATAAATAAATTACAAGACGACAACATTCCTCGATTAGCACAAGTAACTATTCCTCCGTTTCCCTGGCAAAGTAGAGAGGCATAACGACAAAAATTTCACACCCAATTTAACATGGCTCCGTCCCTCCTTCTCTCGCCTTGTTTCGCCCGTCATTTCGACCTTTCATTCAGCTGCCCCCCTTCAGCCTGCTCCCCCTTCAGCCTGCTCCCCTCTGGGAGACAACAAGTTAATCCTCATCTCATCTTCTCACTCGGAGAGAGAGAGAGAGAGAGAGAGAGAGAGAGATTGGTCTCTCCCAAGGGATAGAGAGAGATAAAGCCTTTCAGTTTCACAAGGAGAGAGAGAGATTAGTCTCTCCTAAGGGGATATGGAGAGAAAGCCTACAAGTTTCACAAGGAGAGAGAGAGAGAGAGAGAGAGAGAGAGAGAGAGAGGAGAGGATTGGTCTCTCCCAAAGGGGAGAGAGAAGAGATAAAGCCTTTCAGTTTCACAGGGGAGAGAGAGAGATTAGTCCCTCTCCTAAGGGATATTGAGAGAAAGCCACACGTTCACAGGAAGAGAGAGAGAGAGAAGAGAAGAGAGAGAGAGGAGGAGAGCCTTCAAGTTTAACATAGAAGTAGTGAAAGACAAAGAGAGCCTTATGCTTCCTATGAGAGAGAGACAGAGAGAGAGAAGAAGAGAGAGAGAGATTTAGCTTTCCATAAAGAGAGGCCAAGAAATAGGGTCTTACCTTTTTAAGGAGAGAGAGACAGACAGATAGAGAGAGAACAGAGAGAGAGAGATTTAGCTTTCCATAAAGAGAGGTCAAAAAAGAGGGTTTTACCGTTTTAAGGAGAGAGAGAGAGAGAGAGAGAGAGAGAGAGAGAGAGAGAGAGAGCGTGTACTGTCAATTGCTTCCTATCCTATCCCTCTGCTGTATATCTATTTTCACCCTCTATACCTCCATTATCCTTGCTTTCATTTATTCTCTCTCTCTCTCTCTCTCTCTCTCTCTCTCTCTCTCTCCTTGGCCATCTGAATTATATTCCCATCGTCTTCATCCCTG
Organism: Macrobrachium nipponense; assembly: GCF_015104395.2. NCBI lineage: Eukaryota > Metazoa > Arthropoda > Malacostraca > Decapoda > Palaemonidae > Macrobrachium > Macrobrachium nipponense. The sequence goes on along the minus strand of NC_087217.1, from coordinate 50,176,854 downwards.
GTTCATTAAGTAACATAATTTATGCCGGTTGTTACTTCACTGCTTTTCCTCCTCCTCCTCCTCCTCCTCCTCCTGAGAGTGGATCTCTCCTCCTTAGTCTCTCATTCCTCTTTAAGATGGTAATTTCGAGAGGCTGCCAGACCTCTTGACAGCATTATTATCTGTCTCATAATCCTTACAACATCTTTCGCTTCGGGGACAGACAGACAGACAGATAGACAGACGGACAGACAGACAGACACTTCTGCTTTTCATCCCTCTGTCCTTTTCTTTTCTTTGCTTTTTTTTTTGCCTAAGCCATTTTTTAGTTTGCCTAAGCCAATTGGGCCTTGGATGTTAAGGTTTGTAACAAGAGTTTTAATTTCTTTCTTTATTTTATTTTATGTTATTTTATTTTTTTTTTTTTTTGCTTGGAGGGCACACACAAAATCCTTTTTTTTATCTTCTATCGTTCTTCTTATTGATTTTATACTGTTAAATTTCTTATAGGCCTCGTTGTAACCCATAGTCGCTCGCACCAGATTGCTAAAGTCTGTTGATATGGTTTTCATCCCTTCATCAGTCATACTTTTCTCAGGCGCAGTTTCATATCCTTCGAAGCTTGCACCTGACTGCTAGTAATTGTTGCAAGGTATGAAACGCTTGTTATCTTATAACAACCCTGTTTATTCCTACTTAAATTATCCATCGGCTTCTCTTTATCTCCTTTTATAACTACCATTTGACCAAAAAGTTCTCACAAAATTTTTTTCACCTTTTTTTTTATTATTACTTCTTCCATTCTCACTCTTCATTCTACGTTTCTTTATCACTTCCCTTGCTTTCATATCTTCCACGTAATTCTCTCAGCATGCCTTGACTCCCTTCACGTCTTGCTGTGTAGATACTGGCAGGGTTGGTGAGTGGGATGGGATGGGGGAGTGTAGATTGTGAGGGTAAAGGGGGCAGCAGAGCTGAGAGTGGGGGAGAGGGGGGGGGGGGGGGGCGGGCCCGGATGGCTGATGCGAGATAATCTTGTCACCTTCTCTGGTCATTCTTAACGACGCCAAATTAGCTACACTGTCTCTCTGGCCTTATTTATAGTCATATGAATTTATAGTCAGCCTAAGATGCTTTAGATCCCAACATCCCTTTTCCAGGACCGTCACTCCATTAGTTTAAGAGATTTGTAGTAGTTATAATCACCAATTCCTCCTAACCTTCCCCCTTCCCTCTATTTGTGCAGATCAATGTGCTTGTTTGTATGATTAAAGATGAAACAGCTGATAATGAAGTCTGTGGTCTATCAAGCTTGATCTCACTAGGTGTTTTATTTTTATCCTTGTATCTATTTAGTTTTAAGTTGTAAATAAAGACAAAAAGACACTTTAACACTTGTCTGTTTGCTAGGTAGCAAGATAAAACTTAAAATCGCAGAATAACAAGGCGATACAACACATGATTCAAGTGTTTTATACAAATAATGCTAATTCTTTGGTACCTAAATGGAGTAAACAACTGATCATTTCTGTTATACAATCATCTCTGATCGCTTCATACAAACAAATACGTCGAGACTCTAGAAGGTGTAAAAATTTGATTGAATTGGGGTTACGTATAATATTTCGTTTGTCCTTCCATCTCCTCCCCCCCGACCCCCTCTTTCCTAATTGACATCAAACTTAGGCGAGTTAAGTACATCAGTTTCGTCCTGTCCCTTCAATCGTTTGAATACTCAGCTGTAGTTGAGACTAGTCAAAAAATAAGTTTGGTCATTCCTCTAAGTCAAAATAACAATTTAATGGAAACTTATTTTTCATATAAAAAGTTGACACAAATAAAGATATGTTTGATCACTTTCTGAGACACTGAATTATTCAAAGGAGAGTAGATTTTTTTTATTAAAAAGTCGTCTTAATATTTGCAAGTAAGTTTGTGCTCCCCTGAGTCGTTTAATTTAAAAAATTACTCATTATTTTATTTATTTAGCAGCGAGTTTGATCACCTTCTGAGTCATTTAATAATTCAAAGGAAAGTACATTTTTTAAATTTAAAAGTTGACTTAATATTTGGAAATAAGTTTGTGCTCCCCTGAGTCATTTAGTTGAGTAAAAAGGCTTAGATTATAATTCATAAAAATCTGACTCAATGTTTTAATTTAGGTTTGTGGCTCCTCTGAGTTATTTCATATTTAAAGGAGATTCAGATCTTAATATAAAAGAAGTCATAAGCCACCAAAGATGATATCAGGTGGTGAAATATATCCTTTTATGCGTCTTGTTTATTATCTTGCGTTTAGATTAAGATATAATTCCAGTTTATTTCCCCCATATCTCAAGTTACTGTCTTCTTTTTAATAAGTTGATGTTCATCATGTAGGAGTAATTTATGACAGCCTCTGGGATAAAATCATGTTTTTGTTTTGTTTTTTTGTTTTTTTCTAGATGTGTCTTTCTTTTATCGGTAGTTCATTTAAGAAAAGAAATAAAAAAATAAAATAAAAATAAAACGCAAACATTTGTAAGAGTATTTTATGACAGTCTCCGGGAATAAATCATGTTTTTGTTTTCATTGAGAAGAATCTTTCTCTCATCGGTAGTTTGTCATTTGAAAAGGAAGTATAAAATAAAAAATGAAAAAATAAAACGCAAACATTTTTGAAATTTTCAAATAAAAAAATACAAAAAGCTTTCTGATTAGAATAAAACCTAAGTTTGAATATAACAGCAATAGAATTTGCAAAAATTATAATTCGAAACACAAAAATATCCAAAACCGTCTGACGAAACAAAAGAAACACGAGTTTAAATATAATGACGATTGAATTTGCAATGCAGGATTACTAGGACTGCAATGCACTAAGGATAATGAGACAGAGTAACAAATAGTAAAAATATATACGAAGATGAAAAGAAGGAAATTTTAAAAAAATGAGAAAAACTCTGTGGGGGGAAAAGAGCTAATAAGATGGGCCAGACTCTCATGAAAAAAACAGGAAGTGGGGAAGGTATGCGACTTTTGGATGGAGAGACTCCGAGAAGACGAAAAATGCTCTACTTAAAACTGTCATCCGGGTCTTAGCCTTTCGCTGCTGCATCTCTCTCTCTCTCTCTCTCTCTCTCTCTCTCTCTCTCTTTGTGCATAAGGTATCTCGGAGCTCATAACATTAATGGGCATTACACGGCCCCCACTTGAGAGTAATGTGAGTATTATTTACGATGAAAGTTTGTTTGCTATTAACGTGATTCACGACCCAGGGTGGGTCTCTCGCCTGCCAGTTTCAGTGTGCGCTGCTCACCCTTCGCTACTGCTGCTGCTGCCTGTCTCCTGCTTGCTAGCTTGCTTGCTTGCTACTTCGCTCTCTCTCTCTCTCTCTCTCTCTCTCTCTCTCTCTCTCTCTCTCGCCTGCTTGGTAGTTGAAGTATAGGTGCTTCTTCTTGGCATTTGCGTGTTTGCCCTCTGGCAGTTAGTATGTCTGTGCCCAGCCCATGGGAAACAGTCAATACCCAATGAGGGTTGGGATACGAAGAGGGCGTCTAGGGACCACTGTTCTGTAGATGTTGGGCAATGATGGACGGTTATTGCTGAATCCGTTTGCTTCGTCGTTTTGAGGTCGGCCCCGTATGAAAGTCAGGGAATTAATGGCAGTATCTTCTCTCTCTCTCTCTCTCTCTCTCTCTCTCTCTCTTTCGCAATCCAGGCACTAATAACTACTGCCAAATTTGGCAGGTTGCTGGAATACATCTTTCATCAAAATGAGATGTGGTTATCTTTTGGGGCGTTCTTGAGAGAGAGAGAGAGAGAGAGAGAGAGAGAGAGAGAGAGAGAGAGAGAGAATTAATTTATTAGCTGAAGAAACCTGTTATTTGCCTCTGTCCTTTCTTCTTACAGGGAAAAAGGAAAAAAAGTGTCTTAATAATTGTCATTTATATTTGTTTGTTCCTAGTTATAAAGATGTTCAGCTTTGCTATGGTATATTATTTAATTAATATCTAATATCAAACTCTTCATTTTCTTTAAAAAAAAAACACAATATACAAATTATGGCTGTTTCTACATTATACGAAAATAATTGACGCTTCTACTGAATAAGTAAAGTTAAATCAATTACCAAAGAAGATTAAAAAAAAATTAAAATACAATTTAAACAAACCAAATACTCACCCAAACTTTGCGTATTCCTAAACATTTAAATTGTAATGAATCATCAACGTAGTTTGATTAAGCAATGCATTTTACCGTAATGGTTGACTTTACCAAAAGTTCAAGAGACGGTTCATCTCCCTTTGTGCAATTGCCAATCAGTCACAAAATGTATCTTTTGTAACCTTGTACCACCGTAAGTTCAGGGTACCTGTATAGGATAATAATAATAATAATAATAATAATAATAATAATAATATAATAATAATAATAATAATAATAATAATAATAACAAATATTCATCTCATTATCATATACAACTACAGAATGCATATATAGTAGATACAATAAAACAATACAATATCCATAGATTATGAGCAGATACTACTACTACTAGTAGTACTAATAATAATAATAATAATAATAATAATAGTAATAATATAATAAAAATAATAATAATAATAATAATATAATAATAATAATAATAATAATAAAATTCATCTCATGAAACATATACAGTTGTAGAATGTAGATACAATGCGCACTGTAAGAAATGCTAGATGAATAACCAAAAAATAATCGAATAAATTAAATTAATAATAACTAATTTAATATAAGAATAATAATAATAATAATAATTAACAATAATAATAAAATAATAATTAATTAATAAGAATAATCAAATTAATAACAATAATAAATAATAATAATAAATAATAATAATAAAATAATAATAATAATAATAATAATAATAAAAACATCGTTTACATCAGATCAGGAAGATAAAATATTTTACGCTAAGTTTAGAAACAAAAGGTTAAAAAGTTATGATAATAAATTTTTATACCTCAACAGTGTTAATAATAATAATATAATAATAATAATAATAATAATAATAATAATAATAATAATAATAATAATAATAATAATCCCACTTTGTTGCAAATGACGTCAAAAGCAATTTGCTTACGTCGACTAAGCTTCTGAGGGCTGGAGAATTTATACCCAGCATAAATGTTACGTTGTTGTTATTATTATTATTATTATTATTATTATTATTATTATTATTATTTTATTATTATTATTATTATTATTATTATTATTCGTTTTTGTGTGATCAAAATGTGTCTGTCATGGTGGCCTTGTAGTTTCTGTGTACTGAGATTCAGTAAACACACGCACACATACACAGACATACCAAAATAAATAAACACACACAAACACACGTGCGCATACTATATATAAAGTATATCTGAATATGTCAGTTATATATATATATATTATATATATATATATATAGATGATAATAATGAAAGCATTGCTTTCAAGAACCTCCAGCCCTGAGCATTAGCCGTCACGGCGAAATACATTTGTCATCATCAAGATTGATGGCGGTCTTAAATGACAGGCAATGCTGATTGATGGCTGTTTGGACCATCAACTATTAAGGATTAGACTATTTGATAAATAGAGAGAGAGAGAGAGAGAGAGAGAGAGAGAGAGAGAGATAGAGAGAGAGAGAGAGAGAGAGAGAGAGAGGAGACGAGAGAGGAGAGAGAGAGAGGAGAGAGAGAGAGAAGGAAAATAAACACACCTACACATGAACACGTAATCTTTCCAAGGTATATTTAGAGAGGTGGGCTCATTCGTCGCAAATGACTACAAATAATGCATTTCTAATGTTGCTTTCATGTATATTAATATGGACCTACTCAAATAGACTTTACGAAGCTATCCGGTGGAGGTGGAGGATGAGGAGGAGGAGGATGGAGAGGAGGAGGAGGAGGAGGAGGAGGAGGAGGAGGAGGAGGAGGAGGAAGGCCTTGCTTCGAATAACCTGCGAGATTTTAGATAAATTGCAGATACAAATGGATCACTCGGACCCTTAGGAGGCTGGAGGGTGCTCCCTTCTTTCTCCTCCTCCTCCTCCTCCCCTGACCACAAATCCCCCCTCCCTCCCTTCCTCAACCCTCCTTAGGGCTACCTACCCAACCCCACTACCCCTCC